>NC_049204.1:22361062-22528562 GCF_013347855.1 Anguilla anguilla | reverse complement strand
TGATTGTTCTTGCTGTTCAGGAAGTTGAAATTGCTAGCGTTGATGCCTTCCAAGGCAGAGAGAAGGATTTCATCATCCTGTCGTGTGTCCGAGCCAACGAACATCAGGGCATTGGATTTCTCAATGATCCACGTCGTCTAAACGTGGCTCTTACAAGGGCAAGGTAACGGCAGGCCTATGCCTGTAGTGCCTTTGTGTTCATGTTTATATCACCTTTGTGAGTTTTTATCTCTTTGACCCTGCACGGACGTAAAATTAGGAAATGCCAGTATTCAGTCAGGCACAGCCTGTTGTCTCGTCCTGGATTTTCAGTAGTCTTTCGTCAGCAAGACTCACGACCATCTTGCTTTTTGACTGACATTTCTTCCTACAATGTGTATTATAACTCATGCTTTTGGAGGGCAGTATGCAGCCAAGGGAAATGTGCCTTACTATTGCCAGCATTCTATCCTTTAAATAAAGCTGCTTCAAGCAATAATTATAATCGATTATAAATAGCACATTTTTTGGGTGTGAGTGTCATGTTCGGAATAGATGTTTTTCTTGTCCACTGAAATGCGTTTTGGGGTATCTGCAGGTATGGGGTGATCATTGTGGGGAACCCTAAGGCCCTGTCCAAGCAGCCGCTCTGGAACCACCTGCTAAACTACTACAAAGAGCAGAAGGTTCTGGTGGAGGGTCCTCTCAACAACCTGCGCGAGAGCCTCATGCAGTTCAGCAAGCCTCGCAAGCTGGTCAACACCATCAACCCTGTGAGTACTGACCTCACACTTAAATACACATACACACACCATCAACCCTGTGAGTACTGACCTCACACTTAAATACACATACCCACACCATCAACCCTGTGAGTACTGACCTCACACTTAAATACACATACACACACCATCAACCCTGTGAGTACTGACCTCACACTTAAATACACATACCCACACCATCAACCCTGTGAGTACTGACCTCACACTTAAATACACATACCCACACCATCAACCCTGTGAGTACTGACCTCACACTTAAATACACATACCCACACCATCAACCCTGTGAGTACTGACCTCACACTTAAATACACATACCCACACCATCAACCCTGTGAGTACTGACCTCACACTTAAATACACATACACACACCATCAACCCTGTGAGTACTGACCTCACACTTAAATACACATACACACACCATCAACCCTGTGAGTACTGACCTCACACTTAAATACACATGTCACTAACCCCTTGAGTTCTGGCTTTGTATTTACATACACACACCATTAAGCCTGTGAGTACTTGCTTTACACTTGAATACACATAAACACATCAATTAACCTTGTGAGTACATGCACATACAGATACACGGGCTCTGCAGTGCATACATGTATACAGACACACAAACCCCTCCCAACAGACACGTGGAGACTTATACTTCTCGATACACACGCGCATGTGATATTCTTGTCCAATTAGAGATTCTCAGTTATACTGGGGAATTCTATATCGAGAATGTGATCGTTTGCGACGGGTGTGTAACAGTTAGTTGATATTTTTTTTAGGGGGCGCGGTTTATGAGCACAGCCATGTACGATGCTCGTGAGGCTCTAATCCCCGGGTCTGTGTACGACCGCAGCAACACAGGTGAGCTCACCACGGAGTACCGCAGGCCGCCAACCGCCGGTGTCCGTCTCCACGGAGACGGCGAACGGGCTTATAAATATCAGCAGGAGCCCATGAAAGCACGCACAGATGTCCTCAGAGTGGTCTTTGGGTAAAGTGTGTGTGTGCGTTTCCTTGTCTGCAGGGCGTCCATCAAACATGTACTTTCAGACCCATGACCAGATTGGCATGATTGGGGCTGGCCCCAGCCACGTGGCTGCCATGAACATCCCTATTCCCTTCAACCTGGTCATGCCCCCCATGCCCCCACCAGGATACCTGGGCCAGGCCAACGGTCCTGCAGCAGGTGGGAAAGATTGTAGTCACACCCCTTTTATTCCTCAAGCTTTCTTACGCCACGAAGTGTCTTATCCCGTGAGAACTGAAAAGTGTGGAATATAAGAGAGCACCTCAGACGACTTCAGTCGTTTCGGAGTCAAGACATTGATCGTTTTTGTTCAGTTTGATGTCCATAAACTTGACTACCAGACAAGTCTCCTCGGTAGGTAACAAAAAGAAAAGTTCTACTGCGTTTTCCAGGTATTTAGGTTTTCACTGGATAAGGTGCATCTTTTGGCATGAAGAGCTTTAGTGAATTGGGCAAAATAGTCTTCATCTCTCAAAGCCTTTGCATTTTCACATATCTGTTTATAGATCACAGGTTGAATTTCTTTTGTATGTTGGCAAGATTACATCCTGACATTTCCAGACACCATCTCAGTTGCCATCACACGCTTGTGCTTTTGTGGGCATTTCACCTACAGAAGAATTCTGTGGAACCTGGAGCTGTATTTGATGTTTGCTGTGTGTGTGGGTGTGCGCGGGTGTGTGCATGCGTCCTCAGTGCGTCGGTATGCAGTATCTAGCGTACATCTATCTGCTGTGCTGTGACGCGCGTCTGGTCCTGTGCTTGTAGGCCGCGGTGCTCTGAAGGGCAAGGCCGGCCGCGGCGGGAGGCAGAGGAACCGCGGCATGGGTAACCATGGCGGTGGGCAGGCCCACATGCCCAACAGCCAGGCCAGCCAGGACGTGGTCTCCCAGCCCTTCTCCCAGGGGCCCCTCACCCAGGGCTACATCTCCATGAGCCAGCCCTCTCAGATGAGCCAGCCCGGTCTGTCCCAGCCTGAACTGTCTCAAGTGAGTCCACCGCAACCTCAGAAAAACCCGTTTCAGGGCTCAGTCCTGGTCCTGGGCTTCCCATTATTTCTGTATACTGCTCTGGACATTACTAGTTAAATGCTATTAGTTCAGTGTGAAAGAAATGTGTTAAAATGTTACGCTTGTGGTACTAAAAATATGTTCCTGTAGAGATATGTTAAGTATTCACTACCTAAACACATCGATCCGTGGTCTCAGTTGATTAACCAAGATGAATTATTTTGAACATTTTAGCAATTTAGCGGCTACGTAATTACATTACCATATTGCTCTTTAATTTGCAAAATATCATTTGTTGTCATTATTTGCATAAATGCCTTTTTCCCCACAATGACATGTATCGGATAACTATTAAAAAGTAATAATTGAAAGATTGAAAGTCGGTTAACGGCTCATACAGCCCCGATTGATTGATTGCATAAGGAACTGAAACCAATCATACACCGTGGTCGACCGGCACCACGTGGACCATGATTGGAGAAACAGTGATCTGCTCGAATATATTCTGAAAGATATGACTCTTCCTCTCATCAGGACAGCTACCTGGGTGACGAGTTCAAGTCCCAGATTGATGTGGCCCTGTCCCAGGACTCGACGTACCAGGGCGAACGTGCATACCAACATGGTGGGGTGACTGGACTGTCACAGTACTAGAGTGTGAGAACATATTTATAATATTCTCAGCTTGATCGATGCCCAGACTTACTTTGCCTTGTAATCGTAAGTTGGATGTAAAAGTACTGCAGCTCGATGGGGTGCATTAACCATTTTCTTTCTCCCAGGTAGTGGGAAGAGGAGCTAGGCTTGAGCTGAGCTTAGTTCATCAGCATTTTAAATCTGGGAAATAATAAAAAACAAAAAATGGATACCTGTTTTCCACTGCTACAACTGAAGCACCACTGTGTGAAAGCAACAGGAGAGAGAGAAACCAACCAATCACAAGAGAGAAAGAACGAGGGACAGAGAGGAAGAAAGAGTGGGAGAGGGAGAGAGAGAGAGAGGCCACTGCTAGCACACTGAGACAGACGTGAAAAGGAGAAGAGATGCTGCATGTGGTAGCGCTGTCGGGGGAAGACAAGGACCTTGGTCTTGCATCGAGAGAAAAAACGAGGCAAATCCCAATGAAAGAAGCCCATCCCCTCCTCAAACCCCTTCACCACGGCCTTCTCTGAAGGAATGACCTGTTGGCTGAGGACCTTGCTCTTCGAGCAGAGAGAGGGAAAAGACAAGTTCTCAAGCAACTCGCAAGCTCATTCTGGTGTCTCCAGAGAAGGAGTATCGGGGGAAGATCGCTTCAAGCAGGCAATATAGAGTCTTAACCTCAAAGTTGACCTGTTCTGAAATTCTGCATTTGAGCCCATTTGATTAAATCCATGTGGCCCAAGAGTGGTGGTGGTAAGCTCTTAAGCCCAAATTATATCAGATGTCCAAAGCAGTAACTCAAGAATACGAATGGATCTAGGTCAACTTTGAGTGGCAAAGGTTTCTGCATTTAGTCTGATTTGAAGAGATTCTGAATTGAAATGCCTTTGATTGCTTTAGACATTCATTGGCTTTTTCAACGGGTCTATTATAAGGTGGTTTACAAAATAAATGTCCCTGGTGGAATAGCAATTGGACTATAACAGAAAGTTTCTCAAGATCTGAGCTGTGGACCTGAAAGATATGTAATCACGAGAATTTTACTGGAGTAACTTTCTTGTAGAACACAAAAGAGAAAAAAGAAAAAAACAAAAATGACCAGCATCGAAGAGAAGTAACTTGGTGTAATTTGAAGTTGCAGCAATGACGCATTGATCTTCTTAAATGAAGGAAAGCAGGGACGGTGAAATGTGGCACTCTGAGCTACGACGAGGAGTTTTCAATGTTTTAAATGCTATGTAAGCTTAGATCAGCTACTGTCTGAACGAAGGGGTTTTACTGCAAAAAAAGGAAAAATAAAGACCCAGCTGCCTTTGGCCGTAAGAGTTGCTTGCTGAAAGCAACTTGCCAGACAAAGACGAGAAAGAAACGGAAGCTCCATATATATAAAAAAGTGTGAATATACTACATATATATACATACATGTCATTGGAGTCACTGTTTAATTTACAGTAAGCCAGTGGGTAACAAGAAAGGAAGGATGTTATAAAAGGAAGGTGGCTGAAGTCTGAATTCCAGTGCGGAGATACTTTTTTCTCACAAACAGATTTTACGCTGAATTTGTGGATGCACGGTCATTGATAACCACACGATCACTGCAAAAGAGCAGGAAAGGAGTCTGATCAACCACGTCAGGGTTTCGATGCAGATTGATTGTGGTGCAAGAGTAACGTGCTTGTGCAGTGCATTATTTGCATTTATAATGTTGCATTGATGATTACATCTGCCCCAAATCACCTATGCCCTAATCATTTTAATATTTTATTCGCCACGGTCAGTTTTAGTATACCCTAAACTACTTATTTCATGAAAGGGAACAAAATGACAAATCTTTTAGTGCCTATAATGAAAACATTTACTGGCATGAAGCACCACAAAACTTATATCAGAATGTAGGTAAGAGACTGTACCAGCTGATAACCTACTGCAGCCTGCTAATTTGACTAGCAGCTGTTTTTTTATAACCTCAACCAAATAGCAATACTGGAACCCATAGAAAATTTGCAGGTTAATTTCTTGTGACTTAAAGAACAGACCGATGTAGGCCACCTTCCTTCTATCAGAGGAGTTGCCACGTAAAACGACTGGCTGATGAGCTTTCCTTTTGTGACTTTAATTATGTACTTGTTTTACTTTTTGTTGTTTTTGTTTTTCCTGTAGTCTCAAGGCTGAGTTTTACCTACTGTAGATGTCTGCATTTATGGCTCCTAAACCCCCATCGCCCCATTTGTGAATTGTGACACAACCTCCCCAACTCCCGTTTCACTCATTGAAAATGATTGCTTTTGGTTTGTACCATTTTAATTTCTCACTTAGCATAAAAAAGCAGGTTTTTGCTACAACCATGAACTGTTTCTAAGCATTCTAAGCAGTAATGGGGCAAGTAATTGGTTTTTTTTTTGTCTTGTCCCTAATTTTAAAGCTGTCCTTAATAAACTATTATAAGTAGTTTTTGCAGTATGAAATAATTATTCTTGACTATTCCTTATCCATTTGTTTTTACACCAGCCCATTTGTTTAAGTGTTCTACTTTGTAATGCTTTACTAGAGCACTATACCAGAATGTAGCCATTACACCAGCTGTTTCTGTTCTTGTGTATTCACAAAACGGTGGATTTTACAAGCCATCACTCAGTTTGAATTTCATCTCCCAATGATTCTGCTTATGACACAGAAGTGTATTCTTAGATGACAATCATGCTAACTTCACTATGAATGTTTTGAAGAGGCAGAGCATGCTTACAAACTGACTGGTGCCCATTGATGACATTTCTTTTGTTGAACTGTGATAACTTTGTTTTCCCTCTTATGTAACAGCTGAGTCAATAAACGGTACCCTCCCTTCAAAAACAGAAATGTAGTCTATGAAATGAGTACTTCACTGTTAGTACCTAGTAAACAGACAGCCATTTAATGGGTATCTTGTTGGCAGTTGGCAGCACTTTGATTTTGCACCTTGATGTCCCTTTTACAAAGATGGCCAGAGTTTATGATTTGGAGTGGCACTTCAGTAGCCCTTAATTCTATAGAATGTAAGGGACAATGGGAACTGCCCAGTGTAACGGTAGACCTGGGAATCAGTAGGAAGTATAGAGTAGCTGATTGGCTGCAGACCTGCCGGAGTATGGAGAGCATTGCCTAACATGCCTCAGACGTGTAAGGTGCTATCTCTGCTGCTGGATTTGAGCAGGACAAGAAAAGCAACCTCATGAAGAACAGGTACAGCACAGGCCCCTTTCTCCGCTTCAATTCTGAGTGAGCTTTAAGAAATTGTTTTGTAGTTCTTGCTTTGAGAGTTATGAAATGAGTGAATATATCAGGAATGTGGAGTGTTGTCTTTTTTGCTATGGAATCTTTTTAAAGATCAAAAACAACAGCTCACCGTGTAACACTGATCTCATTCCTGTAAAGTGATTGAAATTCTCAAAATAAAGGTTGCTTCTCTTTGTCTATGTAAACCTTGTGGTTGTGAAAGTCATAATTTAATAACAGCATAACATGATGTCACTGTATGAAGCCACTGATGTCCCCCACCAATATTACAGTAGACTGAACAAACTGTTTAGCATTTATCTTGTATGAATCAAAGTGTTCTGGAGTTTACAGGACAGACTTCCCACTGACAGTCCTTGAAAACCCAACTCCTAAAAAAATTAGTTGTGCTAATAATCTGTGGGGCTAGTCCTCAGGTTGTGTTCTTCATCACTGCTTTTTTCTTTTGACCCTGTTTTTTCTTCTGCAGTTTCTTTCTGAGCATCACATTCTGCTTCCTCTGGATGCTCTCCTGAATCCTCTCCTTAAACTTCCTCTTCTCACTTCTGATCCGCTCCAGTTCAGCTTTTCTCTTCTGCTCCAGGTCAGGGTCCTGGGGAGAGAATGCTACTTGTGAGTTTATGAATTTTCAAACATCTCTGCATGTTCCATCAATGGATCAGGGTTCACAACCATAACTTCAATCAAAATGCAAAGCGGAATGTACATATTTTATGAAGACCTACATGCTAATAACTGATTTTCTCCCATTTGGAAATCAGCAGTTATGACCTGCTCTCATTTCAGTACTATGCTATTCACATCCACAGAGGGAGTAACTAAAGTACATGCACTCTGATGTACTAGTACTAGCCTGCAAGCCAGTGGCTATTTCCCACACTGAGTCACGCAGTGTACAGAATGACAGCTCTAGCCAAGTGGAAGAGAGGCACATCTCTCATTGACGAATGATAACTGGTACACCTGGTGGGTAGCTAGAGGGTGTTTATACAGCAGTAATCTGGGAAACACTGGCTGGTGTAAACCAGTTTCATAGCTGTGATCTCCCAATCACCGCGGTCAGCAATGGCTCAGTATAGCAATGCCAAGGCTATAAGGGTTCTGCCTTGGCCTCAGTAGCACATCCAGAAGCACCCAAGACAATGCATTTTAATTCCACAATTTTTTATATTAAAGGGGCTTAATTAAGTGCGCTACATCAAATGTAACACTACACATACCGCTGCTTTTTACAACCCATATATAGTTACTATGAACATGCTTGATACTTCCAAGAAATTTTGACCTTTTGTTCAGTTTTGTGGGTAAAAAAAACATGCGCAACCAAGAAACGTGCCAGTTTTGTGTTCACTTACTTTCCCTTCCAAAATCATCTGTTTTCTTTTGTTAATTTCTTTCCTCTCATCGAAATCTGTTGATTCCAGTTTCTATGAAATACAAAATAAAGGTCATACTGAGACATCAAACATGATAATTACAGTCAGCATCAAACAGACTTACCTTCCCTATACAGTAAATAATTTTGCACCAAAATAAGGACCAAGTTTAGGATTTTCTGCATTTTATCCTTGATCATTTTATCACATCACTGATCATTATGTAAAAGTATTTAATCTGAGTAGTTAAAGTGATGCTGTGGGATGTATTTATATTCAGAGCTATAAAATGAAATAAGATTTAAAAAACATTAACCATATGAATTATATGATCAAAGGCAGAGCTGTCTTTCAAGTAAACATAATTTGATGTTCATACAATTTCACACTCCCGTCTGGTCACGTTGACTTGAGTGAGGATCTTCAGAACTTCACTCTCTTCCGCTGGATACTCCTTCAGTTTTGCTTCTAAATAGGAAAATCTCTTTGTTGGTCAGATTACCCTTCACTAATTTGTTAATCTGTAAGTATCAAGCTCATATAGAATAAATATTTGAACAAAATTTCATTTAATAAAATGATTTGAACATAAGGGCTGGGCAGTACAATGACCCTATTCTTCACTTTGTTAAAAGCATATATACTTGGTTATATAAAAAAAGAATTGTGGGCAGAATCAAGTCAGTGGTTTTTTTTGCATATGAATAGCTTGAGGGTATGCTTTTAAGTAGATAAAATGTGATGGCCTCTGCTTTGGTTACATGCTACCTGGGAAAAGTCAACTTAGGGCCCTAGACATACTTGTCTGCTTGTAGTTACTAAGTATTAATCTGACACCTAATTTTGGTGAGCTGTTGTGCAACACTCACAGCACTAAACAACCATACTTCCTGAAACAAAGGTAAGGAACAATGTTTATTATGGTTAGGTGCAGCATGCAACACTGAAGCACACAAATGAAGCGCTTACGGATCTGCTCCTCAATGGAATGGACCAAGTGGATGTCATACTGAGTCACCAGAGTGATAGAAACACCATGACGTCCTGAAAAGAAGTGAACGTCATCACTGTCAGTTTAATGGTCATCAGTGTCAGTAATGTAGAATTTGGCCCAATTCATAAACAAAGACTAGTCTCTAGAAATGACGTTACCTGCTCTGGCAGTTCGACCAACCCTGTGAATGTATATCTTAGGCAAGCCTGGTGTGTTATGATTGATGACAACCTGGACTGTTGGGATGTCTAGACCCCTGAGAACAGTGAAAGAAATATTTAATTGACTAAACTGCCCATTTTGTGCATGGGGAGAAGATCATTTTAAACAGGTCTACTGTTATTACAGCTTCAGTTTCTTGGTAAGTTGTTTAAAATAATGCAGACAAATAGCAACAGGCTTCATACCTTGCGGCGACATCTGTTGCGATCAAAATCTTAAAGACACTGGACTTGAACTTGGCAAGGTTGGCAAAACGTTGTTTCTGGAGGGTAAAAACAAAAACTAAAATAAAGTTTTCTATCCAGTTAATGCACCATTTAAGTCTTCTAGATGTCTTAATGGGTATCTATTGGTGCTCATACAAAGTGCTTATTCTGAAGTTCTCAAATAAATAAAAGAAAACAGGCATTGTGAGTGGCATGTCAGACATTCATTCTGATCCACATGGTGTCTGGTTACCTGCTTCATCATCGAGTGAAGGGAGATGGCAGGGAAATTGAATTCACGTAGCATCATTGTAAGAATTTGGCAATTCCTACAGGAAGAACACAGATATAAATTCAAGTGTCCATTACTTTAAAACATTTTTTATACAAGTTTATGTTCTGGGATAATGTACAGATTGTATTGGAAATGCTTCTCTGTGAGCTTGGTGGATTCTACCACTCTGGTCCGTACTTGCATGTGTTGGTGAAAATCATGATGGACCAGTCCTCATGCTCATCTTGAAACTTCTGAATCAGATGAACCAGATATGCATCCTTCACTTTTTCAGGGGTAAGGATATATCTTTGGTCCAACTCATCCACAGTGCGTACCCTGTAAGAGAAAACATTACCCCCAGACCAATGGAAAAAGGAATAAAAACACTTTTTTCTTCATAATTGCTTCTGAACGCAGATATGATATGTGCTAGCTCTACTGATCCCTTCCCTCACCACCTACCCCCCTTCCTCAGTTACTCAAACCCAGGCCCTAGTCCAGGTGCTGGTCATTTCACACCCGGACTACAGCAACTTCCTCCTTGCTGGGCTCCGTTCTTCTGATATCAGACCTCTGCAACTTATCTAGAATGCTGCTGCACGCCTGATCTACAACTTCCACAAGTTCAGCCATGTCAGTCATCTTCTCATGGCCCTCCACTGGCTACTTATATAGTTAGCCATCAAATTCACATCCATGGAACTAGTCTGTGAACCAACTAAAGGGTCTGCTCCATTATATCCTCAAAAGATCAATACCCATCACGCAACCGTACCTCTCTGTTCTGCTATGTCTGGGTATCACAAGTATGACTAGGGAAGCAACCTTTCTGTGAAGGCTGACAGAAGACCAATTTGAAACTGCAGATAGAATTGTGAACAAGGCAGTAAAACAGTGGCTCATACTCTGACTTGCTCTCCCAGAAGAATGGTTTGTTCAAAGCGATACTTTTCAACTCCTGGAGGGTGTCTGTGAGTGTGGCACTGAACAGCAGAGTTTGTCTCTTGGCGGGAACTGCACTCAGGATGACCTCCAAGTCTTTTGTAAAATCTGTGCATCCTTGCTCGAGGAGACGATCAGCCTCATCCAAAATCTGATGGAAACAGAAATTATGTACAGAAGCTGAGACAAGCCCCAAACACTTATCTACTATGCTGGTAATGAGTATGCAATCATCACTTTGTCCCTTTCAATGACAACACAGTCAGCTAACTAGATTTCAAAAACACCACATTATATGTTTATGTAATATGTTTATTACCATTAAAAAGGTAATAAACATAAGTCAAGAATGACACTATTCTATTCTTCTCTCCTGGTCTCACCAAAAATTTGATTTTTTTCATGCTGAAGGTGTTGGAACTGCGAATGTGATCCGCAAGTCTTCCTGGAGTTGCAACTACAACGTGGGGCTTCTTGGAGAGCTCCAAGGCCTGGGTTACCATATCTGTAATAAATGGAGAACAACAGACAAACATTAAATCAAGCTCATTTGTGATGCACACAGCTGTATGCAACCTTAACAAATACATTAATTGTTCATGAGTAAATCTTACCCATTCCCCCTACAACGATGCAATCCCGCAAGCCCAGGGGTTTTCCCAGAACCCTGAACTGCTCCGCGATCTGATAAGCCAGTTCCCTGCATAAGACACCAATTACAATGACAATTAATTAATTGGAAAGCATGCACGTCATTTATTTTTGTACTGTGCAGGTATGTTTCTGTGCACTCTGTGTAATATTTGAGGGTGGGACATAATCACCCACCTGGTAGGTGTCAGCACCAAACAGAAGATTCCGTAAGGATCCTCTGACAGTTTCTGTAAAACTGGCAGGACAAAAGCAGCGGTCTTGCCGCTTCCAGTCTTGGCGCAGCCCATGCAATCACGACCTAAGAAATTTTGTTATTTTATTAGAAAAGCTAACAGCTTGCAAGCAATTCAGTGTGATGTCCGTTATACTCGCTACCCATCTTACCTCAGCTACATTAACTAGAGAGCCAACAAATGAAGAAGTTAAATTGTACGCTAACCTAGACATCTAGCTAACTAGCCGGAACTCTATAATTCAAACATTTTTCATTAAGTGCCCGAGTTACAAGCGAGCAAGCTGGCACTCTCTGACAACTCAAATAGCAATCAGCTAACAGTAGTAGTAACATTTTCTAATAGGTTAAATTTGGTACACTGCTATATCATGATGAATTTACTTCGAATAGACCATACAGCGCAGACACCCATACACAGAAATATTGTTAGCCAGCGAGCTAATAATAACATTACTTGTTCTTACCTTCTAGAATTGCTGGCATACAGCTCTCCTGGACTGGAGTTGGATTTGTAATGCCCATTTGTTTACATTGTTGAATCAACCAATCTGACAGGCCGAGAGAAGAGAAATTCGACATTCTCCTTTCTTGAGAACACTCCTTTATGAGTTCTGTATGTCTCTAATTTTGATTTTCTATGAGAATACCGAGTTCGAAGACCTCACACTGCTGATTAAAACAGCCCGAAAGAACTCGTGGATTTTTCAGGAGGCGCATAAATTCTACGTATTAGATGACGTCACATCACACGCAACACCGAGGGAGGACCTGGGGAAGGCAGTGTTCGTAATGTTTTTTGTGTGTTTTCACTAAATATGAATTGCTTTCTTTATTTTTTCCCCCTCTGTACTTGTACTGTCGTGTTCGACTGTTTAAACAACTATTTACCTGCTTGTTATTAGTGTATGATGGTGCTTACCTTTTTCTCAATTAAATCTTTTTTTTTTCCTCATCGGAATGTTCTATTAATTAACAGAACAGTATCTGTGGTTAATCAAGAGAAAAACGTTTCAAAAAGAAAAACTGTTTCAAAAAGTTATGAAGCCCATTATTTGACGGCACTGGTGTGTCTGAGAGCTTGTAGCTTAACAGAGGTGAAATGATGGCTGAATATGGCCTCCTAGGTTTGACCCCTTCTGAGCAAATAAACAAAGAAAATACTTCTTTTAAAAAACACACATTATTATACATAAAAATAGATTATCCAACCCATGTCCCTTATTTCCAAAAGAGAAAGTGATAAAGAACTGTTGTTGAAATGGGTTGGATGACTTGTCAACATTATAAAGAACATTCTTTTGCACCTCACGTCTCAGTATCCATATAAATCAATGACTTGCCGTTGCTTTACCTCCGTGGCTTGCATAATATGTCCAATTTTCACCAACTTTGAATAATTTTGAAAAAACAGATCTGGTCAACATAAGAATTGAGGTGGTTGAATTACACACTGCTAGTTTGGTTCTGATCCCTTGCAATACAACCAAACACTGTGTGAGGCCTTGTTTTCAAGTCATCTTGACAAAGGCATAGCCTGGGTATGCTCAAATTGTACTCTTAAGGCCAGCTATGCTGGTTTTCCTTTCTATCTCATGATTAATTGATTCAATACTGCCTTTTAATGGTCAGATATTTCACTCACCTGGTATTTCAGGTCTAAAGCTGTCCCTGTTTAGAGACAAACAAAGAAAAACAGGAGCACTACTGGCACCACAGGCTAAATTTGACAATCCCTGGTCCATTGCCCACACAGGCAAATTAACATGTGAGTCTGTGTTTATACACTAGAGGGCGGACAAGAACATCAAATATCTTTTGAGTGGTAATCACATGCTTGTATGCAATCAGTCAAAACTGCATCCTCTATTATTACTCCTGACTATAATGAACAGTGGTTGTTTAGGAGGTAAAGATTTATGTTGCCAGAACAGGTTACTGAAGCTTTGGCTCCTTTTCCCCTGAGAAATGAAACATTTATTCTTGTGCAGTATATTATTTTTATCCTGGTGTTTGTAGTTGAGTATGCCCTAATATTGATTCATGTATTTTAAAATGCATATTGGCATTTGTGTACATGTGTGTGCATATTAACCGCCTCATAGGAGCAAGATATGTTACATGGTATGTATGTCCATGAATAAATTACAAATATACTTTTCAATGACACAGCTGTACAGTACCTCTGGAGGAATTCCATGTACCCAGGTTCACTGTAGTTTGTGAACCACAGTCATATGACATCAAAGTTCTGTTAACAATGTGAAAGCACTGGTAGATTATTCTGCAACTTCCCTAAAAGGTGTAGCTCCAGAAATCCCACCTTTCTTTTCCTCTTGGTAGGCAAAAGCTGTTTGTGCTGAATCTGACATGGTTCACAAAATATTTGTTACTTTGAGGTGTTTGTTTTAGCTGGATTGGTTTTGAAGTGTATTGCAGACCATAGCATTGGGTTTTTGATGCAATTCACCCTTGAGAGTGAGCATGGAACATGATGATATTCTAATCTGGGCAAAGTATTAAAACACATAAATTTGCAGATTATGACCTATTGATGTTATACATTTCTGCGAACAAATGAGACAGCAAGTCACAGCATGCTTATTTTGTCCAGTCTCCTTTATGGTGCAAAAAATCATTTTACTGATAAACCACCTATACTGGCCCTTTGTTCTTATTGTTTATTTATTTTCCCTATGCAGAATATTTAACAGATTATATATACTCTTCTTTGATAACTCAAAACCTCTTTGACCGCAGAAGTTAAGAAATCAGATACTGCAGATACATAAATTTGAATGTATCACGATTAGTCATGAATGATCCAAAAGCAAAACATTGCATTCTGTATTTATTTAATTAATTTTATTTTTTTACTACTACTACTACTACTACTACTTACTACAAATAATAATAATAATAATAATAATAATAATAAATGTAACATGCATGCGTAGTGTATTATGTTTCTATTTTCAGTATTATTATCTGGAGGTTGTTTAAGTGTGCATTCAGTGTACATACATACATACATACATACATGTATACACACATACATACTAATATGCCACTGTACTTTAGC
Source organism: Anguilla anguilla (assembly GCF_013347855.1). NCBI lineage: Eukaryota > Metazoa > Chordata > Actinopteri > Anguilliformes > Anguillidae > Anguilla > Anguilla anguilla. The sequence goes on along the minus strand of NC_049204.1, from coordinate 22,513,854 downwards.
TGTCATTTTATATACTTCAGTGTATGGCTTTGAGTTCTGAATTGAGGTCAGGTCAGGCAGACTCTGGGATGGTTCTGCAGAGGGAATACACAGCTGTGGGCCCTGAAATGTCATCTGAGGTTTGTGTCCATGTTTGGCTTTTCCTTGGTTAAGAACACAGATTAATGAGCATTAGATTATGTGAAGGGAATTTAAGAGAAAGGAACTGCAAGAGCATATTTTTGTGCTGAATGGCTTTAATAGCTGATTTAAGTAAACACCAGGCTGTTTTATTTTACAAGGCAATTATTGCTCATTAGTTGAAATATACAGTAGAATCTGCCTTTAGTTAGCTTAAATGAAGTGGAATGCTGGTGTTAAACCAAACTAGAGCAGTCTAACCATGTTATTAACACTTATGCAACACACAAACAAGGCTGGTCATTCAACAGTTTTTACAAACTGCAGAGAAAATACAGAGAATAAAATCAGAAAGCGCAGCAGCACTTGTATACTTTCTATGTTTGATGTTTTCATTTATACATTTATTGACAGGAGCTCTGAATCAGACAGTTTAACACAGTGACACCACCTCCAGACTGTTTGTTCTCACCATGCTCAGCGCAAGCAATGTGAAATTGTACAGACCTGATTTCAGTGAGAGTGAACTGCGTGACCATTCACTCTGCGAGAGTTTGTAATTTAACAATTTTACAGGCTTTGCGTCCCTGGAGCATAGGCTTCATTTTAGTTAATCTGTGGTATGTGTTTAATTGAAGTGAAGGCTTCAAATGTGAGTACTGTCTTCTACAGCACGCCAGCCACCCTTAGGATTGCGATTTAAATAGTACTCTTGTAGCTCTGAGCCATGTGTGTGACCTTTGTTTGTGATGGTATGCTGTTTATTATGAGAACAACCAAGATCAATTACTACAAAAGGAAGGGGGGGGGGGGGGGGGGGGTTACTACTAAAACTACACCTATTGTGGATGTAATTTAACTATGTACGCCAGTATCATACTCTTGTTCTGCTTAAAAATTTATAGTGAAGCACAAACAAATGTAGCCCCTAGAAAAACACAGAGGCTTTAAAGGTGTAGACATTCATTTTGGCCATCAGCAATAGGGACTGTTTCCAACACAGCTGGCAGTTACTGTATAGAGGGTGAATGATCTGGTACCCCAAGAGCTTGAAAAGTGCCAGCTTTGTGTGGGCCATGAGTGCAAAAAAGGGGGAGGACATATGCTTACTTCTGAAAGTATTTTGCATGCATGTGTTGGTTTTTCAGACAAGCATCAGATGTTCTGTTCCATCTGTATATGTAAATGCACAACCACCCATTGGGTTATAAGGGTAAAGACAAGATCACTCATACAGCATTAACTGAATAAACTGAAGCAAGGAATATATCCTGTACATAGAGAGAGTATGGCGGCAACTAAATCATTGAAACAACGGACATTGTGTTCGTGGGCACGAAAATTATTCAGTCATTTGATACTCGAAATTGCAACCAGCAGATGGTGTAGTAGAGGGGTTTAAACATAAATGGAGCGAATAATTGCTATCCAGAGTGGGATAGAACAGTCCTGTGCTGTTGTCAGGGCAAGGAAAAGCCGTCGAGCAAAAGTGCAGATTGCCCAAGCGTTTGACAGTCTTGATCAGACAGTTCCTGACATTAATGAAAGGGCTTCAAATGTAGCTCTAGCTCATTTTCAGCCAGTACTATACTTGTGAATAAAAGCTGAACCACGCGAGTCCTCAAGGTTAGTGAAGTAGCCTACAGCCAAAGAGTCAAAGAAAAAGAAAAAAAAAACGAAGACAGGAATATCTATGAAAAAAGAACATAGATAAAGCTCCATTTAACTGGTGAAAGAAACAACACGGAGAACTTGGAATATGTCTGATTTTTGACACTGAACTGGAATTCGCACAGGGCCATAACACTCATTGCTGCGGATCGTGCGTGTATTAACGGCACATCGGGGGTAGAAGTAGCTTTAGTTCGTTTTTCTACATTGAAATTCCGGTGGAAATTTTAGAAGCATCCGGATCCGGAGTCGAAAGAAAGGAAAGGAGATTAACACACATTGTCACTTATCAGGAAGCTATTGCGACCGGATGAAATAACATGGAGCTTTTGTAACAAAAATGGGGTAAGTTTTTTCTTTTTGGCATTCCTTCCGATTAGTTACGTTGCAACTCCACTCCATGAAAAATCCACAATTCTAGAAAAAAAGTTGGGAGTTAGTCATATTGAGGCGTATTTATGGAATTGCGTGACTTTCTAGTCAATTTGTTGCATGTGGACAGAACGATACATATAACTGGTTGAGTAGCCCTACACATATGGACCATGTTAGATGTCCAGATTAAAAAAGTGGAATTGTAATCTTATGAAGTAAATTCAGCACCACCACCAATAAAAAATCAAATGAAAAAATTAAATTAAATTAAAAAAAAACCCTGCTCACTTATGCTGAAGTGTTTGCAATGGGTCGTACAAATATTTCCTTGGTCTAATGTTTTGTAACTGTAATATCTTCCAAATAATGCAAGGTATGTATAATATGACTGCATGATCATTTGGATAACTGATCTGAACAGTGATCTGTTGCAAAAGCTTTTGTTGTGTTCAGCAAAAAGTATTCTACGGAGATGAATTCATGTAATTTATGTTTTCATTGTCCCGTGTGTCATTATTTAGGCTAATAGTGAAATTTGTAACTACCCTATATTATGTGACTGTGGAAAGAACTATATCTGAGAAGGAGTACCTCACATTTTGACATTTGACCCAGTCGAATGATGAAATGACAAACATAATGCATGCTGACATGCGTGCTCTTAATAAACTCTGTAAAGTGCATTTAGTTTTTTCTTGGTCCAGAACCACGCCTGGGGAATCCCTCCTTACATTTCGAGATGAATTAAACTATCTATGAGAACACTGAACAAAACAAAGGGCCAATTTGGGTTTTATTATTCTCCGTCAGATTTAGTTTTAGTGCTCATTTATGATGTTTGGGAAATGTGGGAACCAATGTATTTTGTCGCTAAATGAAAGGCTCTCAGTACTATAGCGTATGTACTGTAGATTAATTTTTTGTTTCACTATATGCAGTGAATGTATTTCACATATTTCTGAATATATATATATATATATATATATATATATATACACACAAGAGGTACATGTTCATATACTAGTGGGGTTTAATGCCATATGGGCTCAATATGCTCAAAACGTGGTATTAGTATTCTTTATGATAATGTGACCTATTTCGGTGCCTATATGCTATTTTTGCATTTGTTTTGTTTTGTATTTTGCATTTCCATTCTGTTTAATGAATGTTTCATGCACTAATGAGTTGCTGCTGCTTGATCCATTGCATGTGGCTTTATTAGTTTAGAAATAATAATTAAACAAGCCTATACATTTACATGTTTGCCTATGTAAATGCACAATTCAATCCAATGGCTGTTGTCAAGGTGATTTGGAAGTAGACTGATTACTTATAACAGATTGTAGCCTCTTAAGTTATTTAGTATTCTTGGTATTCAAGAGAGGTCCCTTTGAGAATAAAAACATTCCCTTATACTGAAGAAAATGGTGAAAGCCATGATTAATGTTTAATGTGAAATAAAGAACTCTGCAGCACCATAAGAGCAAAAATAAATAAATAAATTGAAAATATGAACATATGCTGTAAACAGTATTGTGACACATTCTTTGAGAAATGCATCATATAAATATATTTGGATTGATGTGGGTATTCAGTCATTTTAAGGGATACGCTTAATTTGTAACTGGGTTGCAGCAAAATGCAAAGTGATATCAAATAATATTTTCATGGAAATTAATGGCCTGCATTCATAAATATTAGTTGGCAAACTAAGAAAATCTTCTACTCTTTTATACTAACCTTTCTCCATGTTTTTCCACCACAGAAAAGGAGCCTTGCCTGTCCTGCAATAATGTATCCACAACATAGAGAAAGGTATTGACCATGTTTAGTATGTCTGTGTTGCCAACATGTCTGTTTTGAAAAGGACTCTACTCAGCTGCTGAGTTTTTAAAGGCCCTTATATGAGACATTATATGTTGAGACATTATAAGCTTAAGCCTGGGCTGTATTATTATCTGTGACTCCCACAGTCCAAAGACATGCAAGTAGGCCGATTGGAGACCCTAAATTGCCCATAGGTATGAGAGTGTGAGTGAATGGTGTGTGTGCCCTGCGATAGATTGGCGGCCTGTCCTGGGTGTATTCCTGCCTCTCGCCCAATGCACGCTGGGATAGGCTCCAGCACCCCCTGCGACCCTGCTCAGGATAAGCGGGTATAGATAATGGATGGATGGATGGATGGATGGATGGACGGTGGTCCTTAGTGGTGGAACACAACTGGCCTTGTCAGTCCAGGGAGAAGGTGGGCTTAAGGTACCCAAGCTGCCTCAGGTTACTGTTGTATTAGCAAGAGAGATTCAAGAGAATCAACCAAACTCTAGCATAATATAAGGTACTTTTTCAGCACTTGGAATATAAATCGAGGGTTCACATGCATTCCTAATAGCTGTGTTGTGCTTACCAATGGTATAGTGCTGTATATCTACAGTACATATTTCTGATTGTGATGTAGCCTATCTGTACTATGCTCTAAAACCAAAGCTGATCCAATGTGAGACTGAAATGAGAGGTAATTAGAGAATGCAGAGCCTGATTTTCGATAAATTGCTTTTAGAAATATATAATTTTCATTCTCAATGAACTTGTTGGCTTTTTTTTATGAACTACATTGTCCCAGGGGGTTGAAACAATTCAATGGCATTTGTTTCAGTAGTTGTGTTTCTGGGGGGTTGTTAATGCTAGATAATAGGTTATCTTCTTCATAGATAATAACCTTGCATCAATGAAAATGTCTGCTTCCGTGAGCACATTACATTATAATAATAGGTAATGTAATTTGTTCATTTGTTCTGTTGATAATCATCCAGCATCCTGGGGAGAGACAATTTAAAGAGCCATGCCTCTGACATTTGGCAGCCAGGATCTGATGGATGACAGATGTATTATATCTTATGGTTGGATATACTACACTAGCTGTAAACTGTGACCAGCCACATTAATCCGAGAATATATCACATTCCTGGGCTGGTGTCTTGACCCAAGGGGAAGTAAACAATGGGGATCAGTTAATGATTTATGTGCTCTAAAGCTTCCAAGTCTCTAGATGTTAGATGCATATTTTGTGTTTTTCCCTCCCAAATTGGGAATGTGATTGAATATTCCATTTCAATTCAGTCAATTGTGAAATTTTATAAATATTCAATTCAGGATTGGACAAGTTCTCTTTGAAAATGGTGGGCATTTTCCAATTAATTCATTAAATTTCAGTTCATTTCCTGAATTGGCTGAACTGAAAACTGCCGGCTACAGAATTAAAAAGTTCAGCTGTTGGCTCCAACCTTGGTTCCTCCTATATGTCTATGCAAATGCCCCTGCTGTTAAGTGTATTGTGGCCAGTCTCACGAACCAAATAAGAAAATGACAATTTCATGCAAATAAATCAAGCTGCTGTCACAGTTGGAAGGGGTAGGCTCATTGACTCACAGACTGATTTCCTCTATTATCAATTAATTGATTGTCAAGCCAACTATCAAAGTCCTGGCAAACAAATATATCAAAGACATATACAAGATATATACATCTTGGCAGCACTTCCTCTGATTATTGCAATTTAATGTTCAGAATGAAATTGTCTATTAATAATATAATTTAGAATCCTGTTTTGACAGATTGGGGTAGTTTCCATTACTCTTTTTTGACAGTGGAGGTGATATTTTAAAGTGAGGCTGTGTAAATGTCAACAAAGATGGCAACCATCTATTTAAGTGAATGGTGGGACATTGAGTCTATAAGGTATTCTTCTCGTAAAGGCAAAAATAACTAGGGTTATGTTGCCTTTAGTTAAGTTTTGGGTTGATTTGCAAAAAGGTATAAACCATGCAATGAGAGTATGTGTAAGGTGAAACACATGTCTATTTATTGTTGGATGGTGTTGTGCTTGTGCATGAAAAAATGCTGTGCAGTAAGTATTCTACACAGGCACGCAATGAACAAACAATATTAGCAATAACTACTTGCGCTTAGTGCGACTTTCAGTGATGCATTTTGATGCATCGTTGCAGTCAGTCAGTCTTCTTCAGGCAGTGTCAGTACAGGTATTTCTATTGGATTCACATGTCATTTTTGTAATTCTTAGTTTCTTGAATAGAGTACTGGCCATAGATTGCTGTTATCCATCAACCTACGTAGACCAAGACCAGTAACTGTGTAACACTGGCAGTTTATGCATATTAATGGATTCTTACTTGACAATGTCTTGTTGTTGAAAATTCGCAAGGATAGAGGTTACTGCGAACTGACAGTAAAACAGCAGGGGAGCATGCATGCAGAGATGTTGTTCCCGGAGTCCATGGTCTCAAGACCATCTTCAGTACACTATACCTGCCCTTGGATATGCTAAAGCTGGTGACAGCCCCAAGTTTCTGACATTGTATTTTACTCTGAGATACACACTGTTGTTATTCAATGTGTGACATCCAGGCGTTTGGATGCCGTATCGAGGACAGTTATCTTATATCAACACCAGACCCGACCAGAGTATAGTTAACTCCAGAATTATTGGCAACCTTCATTAAAAATGAGCAAAAATGATTGTATAATATAACAATGCACATAATGATTCAATTTTTTATCCTCAAAAATTTGGGGAAACAAGATTCTTCTTCTAAAACACTTGTTTTTTGAGTCATAGAGTTTTACTCAAAAACATAGGGGTCAACATTATTGGCACCCCCTAAAGAATATTTAAAATAAAAAACAAAGTGGCATTTGTGATGAAATTCCAATTATTCCAAGTATTTGGTAGGGTTTTCTCTACTACAATATTTGAAGATCTTGAGCTGAATTATACCACCACTTTAATGAATACATTTCACTCTTGAGGTGGTCACAACAGGGGCCTGTATTGCAAAGCAGGATTACTGAGTTAGCTGGATAAGTGCACCGAGTAAATACCAGAAATCCCAAATATGGAACATGGACTGCAGACAAAAAATTGTTCCGGGTTTTATTCAGTACAGTTATCTAGCTAACCCAGCAATCCTACTTTGTGATACAGGCCCCAGGTGACCATACATCCTAGTCTGTTGTTGCTGATTTACCGCAGTTGCTCATCCAATCAGAATGAAGTGCTACTCCAAACTTGGCTTTGCTCCTGTCCAAATGACCCCTTAAGGCTTACTGAATAGTCTTGCAACCATACGGCTTGTAATGATTTATTTATTTATTAAAACATGCTTGCTAATTCCTCTGGGGCCCCAAAATTTGCATTTTACATTTTGTGTATTCCGTTTATTGTATGATCAGTTCAACACTCTTAAGATTATCTGACCTCTAGATTTTGCTGATGAAATCCTAGCATAATGAGTGCTGTGGAATTTTGTGGGTACTAATTTTGTTTTACTATGTGATGGATCAACATTGTTCTTATCATTTTTTTTTGCCTGTTTCATGTGTACAGAAAAGTAAAGGGAACCTATGTGAAATAGTGAAATTGAGGGTCTGTGCTCCAAAAACACTGCTACTTGTCCAGTAGCCCACAAGTAGGCACCGCCTGGTTGTTTTCAGTGCTCAGTAGGAGAGTGCACTTGTGGTACATTGACAGTGAGTCAGAGCGTAAGCTGCATCTGGCTGGGCTGAGAGTGTCCCTGCGCTGTGGGTGTGGAGAGTGATCTCTGATGTCCGTGTAATCAGCTTCAGCTCTCTCTCTGGGAGATGAATTACAGGGGCAGGTTAAGCAGAGGATAAAGAGGCGAGTGAGAGGGATTAGGGGGGAGGGACACGGTGTCTTTCACTGGTCTTTCACCAACCGGGAGCTTATTTGGAAAAAGGAAAGATACTAATACATGACCTGTGCCAATTAAAATGTTGTTGTTGTTTCTCTTTATAAAGCTGACAAAATCGCCTAACTGTCGTACTTAAACAATGATCCGGGCTCAAATGTGACTCTGGACCAGCACTGTGTCCACTTAAGTAGAATTGAATTATAGCCTACCTACATAGTGACACGGAGGTTGAAACAAAATACTTAAACATAAGGAATAAACTAATAATGGAAATCTTTTATGCTTTTAATTGAAATGTATCTACAATCATGTATATAATCAAGGAAATAATTAACATATTAATGAGGATAATGTCCATCCATCCATCCATTATCTATACCCACTTAATCCTGGTCGGGGTTGCAAGGGGTGCTAGAGTCTATCCCAGTGTGCATTGGGCGAGAGGCAGGAATACACCCTGGACAGGTCGCCAATCTATCGGAGGGCACGAGGATGATGTAATTATATGATTGTAAATCATTTTTAGAAAATCTCAGCTGGGATGCAGTTTATTGTAAACAGTGCCACAGGTGTCCTGTCCTGGAAGATAGATACCCAGGTGTGTACAAGTGGCTCATTAAGCGCACATTTGCAGTGTAGTGTAATGGGTAAGGAGCTGGTCTTGTTCAATTCCCGTGTAGGACACTGCTGTTGTACCCTTGAGCAAGGTACTTAACCTGCATTGCTTCTGTATATATCCAGCTGTATAAATGGATGCAATGCAAAAGTTGTGTAAGTCATTCTGGATAAGAGCATCTGCTGAATGCCTGTAGTGTAAATGTATCTGATTCACATACAGAGTGTGTCAATAGAGTTCATTCCACTGCCCACATTTTCATTGTATTAACTGTGAAAGGTTTCATATCCGGATTACTTTATTAAATGGAAATTGTTTCTGATTCCTTCAACAATGCAGATTCATAAGCTGAAATAGTCTTAAAATGTGTTGGCTAGCATTGCCCTAATGCATTTTTAAGTCCTAAAATTCCCAGACATTTTACTTATCCAGTTATGATACGAGGTCAGCATAAAATAATTCATTATTAATTAATTTTTTGTGCAATATGTATATGAACTTGTAGTGTATCAGTTTTCATGCAGAAAATGGAAAGTGATTAAATATTTATAACTGAAGACGCCAGGTCAGGAATGCTGCTAGGTTGACTTTTCATCTGGGCCAATTTAGAAGTTTGACACTGCAGCAATGCCCTTCTGTCCTGGTCTCCTTTTCCTCGCTGTTGTGTAGACATTGCTTGTTGCTCACATGATTGCCCTTTGCGCGTCAACGTTTGATATGCTTACTATAACTTCAATTAAATATGAATACATGGAGAATACCTGTGCATGTTTCTATGTATGATACTGTCATGGGATTCATTTTATCTGGATAGCTTTGGCCCAGGACTGCTTATGCGGCCACGGCATTTTGTTCTTCACATGTCGTAAGGATATTTACGTAGTCTCCAGGACAGCCTTGCGTTGTGCGGCTGTGTAGGAAAACACATGGTTTGCAGAGGCTGAGGGAGTGGGCTCAGCTCTGGTTCTTCGTGACATTCTGCTCTGCCTAAGGGTCTCTGACTCTGCAGGGCTGCCTGGAATGTGCCAGCTGGCCTGTTGAGCCCCCTCTCCCACTATGTGTGTCGCCCTCCCCCTTCCCCCCTCCCTCCATAGCTCCCCTCCCCCCTCGGACTCCCTGCTTCTATAACAGACGGAGCTCACGGCCCTTGCTCTCATACATGGGTGCTCACCAGAGGACACTACGCAGAAGACCTCACTGGCATCACAGTATTAGTGGTGGCCGCTTTATGGAAAAGGGAATCTATGTGTAGGATCTCTTGCCTGTGTATCTATGAATATGTCCATCTGTCCAGTCCACTTTTGTGTTGTTAGTTTTTTATAGTTTTTTTTGAACTGTGAATATATGGTACTGTATTATGAGTAGATTGACTTCCAAATTCCATATTTTATAAAAAACCTTTTTGCTGATCAACATGTTTTGCACAAACTCTGTATGAAGCAATGGACAATGCAATGAATACATTTCTTCCACGTCACGCCTGTAATGGGGGATCACACACATTTGTTCACTTCATGGAGTTCATAAGCTGAATTGAGTTTGTTGTTTTTACGCCCATTCTGAGCTGAGCAGGCATATAGGCTAATGTTTGGGAGCTTGGCAGGCAGTGGGATAAGTAGAACAAAGCAATCGCTTACTCTATCAGAGTAGTTACAGCCAGTAGCCTTAATCCTTGTTAAATCTTTGTGTGTTTGAAGCTTGAGCAAGATTGTTTCTATACATAATAGACAATACTGGACCCAGAATTGAGCCCTGAGGGACCCCTTTTCTAGGAAGGGGGGGTCTATTTATACACAGGGCTGAAGGTTTGTTCAGATTTTTTTAAAGTTTTTTGTTCAAAATTAGTATTACTTTAGGAATAACTTTACAATTTCAGTATCATCCCAACCGTCAATTGTGATGTTATGTGAATGTTTCTGTTCAGCTGGACCTAAGCAGCAGGTGCAGCTTGAGGGGGGAATGGGGGGGGGTGCAAAATATGACTAATCCTAGTGGAAAACCTGTGTGAGTCAGACTGTGGAAAGCCTGTGTGAGTCAGTCCAAAATGTAATGTTCTGTGGGGAAAATTACATATCGCCAGGCGATAGAAATTGCCTTGAACATCTCCATTGTGGCTTTGGAATAGAGGTGTTCAAGACAATGTGGACAGGAGCAATGGTCAAAAATGACCCCAATGTACAAACCTGGTAGAGGCCAAGACTCACCTGCCACAGGTGCTTTCACCACAGACAGAATGCTTGTGTAAATCCATTTTATGCTTTGCTGACATTCATCTTTCACAAGTAAACATCTGGATTAAATAAACATTTACATATGTACACACGTACATAACTTACTTTTTAATATTTTGTTTCTTCACAGACACAGTTTGGTGAGTTCCAAGATCAAAATGAACCTTTAAAACCTTTTTTGACAAGACAGAAATACATTCTTTCATTTATTTGTTGGACAATTTTAAGAAAATGTAGTATTTGATGTTTCCAAGGCTAGGCTAGTGTTCAGGTTGACAAGAAAAACAAAGTGTATTTAAACAATCCACAAAAGCTAAACTAAGGTATTCATGCTATAATGTTCCGATCATGGTTTTGGCTGAAATACTTTAGCATCTCTGTTTAGTCATCTGGTTTGACTTTGGCACAAAATAAATGCAATGTAACTGGGGTTTGCTCTTTTTTTAAATGAGTGCTACCAATAGTCTATTTATCACCTTTTCCAGCTACTACTCACATTCAGTATGTGTATCGCTGTGGTTTCTTTTGGAGTTGTGGGTTGAGAGTGGCTGTGTTACCCTCTGTTTTCCCCTAGGGAGCAGCCCATCTTCAGTGCCAGAGCGCACGTCTTTCAGATTGACCCCGCTACCAAGAGGAACTGGATCCCCGCCAGCAAGCATGCCGTTACCGTCTCGTTCTTCTATGATGCCAACAGGAGTGTCTATCGCATCATCAGTGTTGGGGGCACTAAGGTGAGGCTATGGTGGCTGCTGCTTATTGGTGCTTTTTAAGCTTCTTGCTGTTTTGGCCATATCAGATGTCGTTTTTTTAAAAATGAAAACAATATCCTGAACGAACAATTGACTGAACGTATCAGCAAGATCATATGTGTGTGCTGTTTGGGCAAGCTACTGAACTGCGTGTGTTGTTGAAGGAGTTGGTGTAACGTTCATGATTCTGTGGTGATCATGAAGATGTGTTTGACCATTGTTGTTTTTCAGACGTTTCTGAGACACAAAGTTAATCAACCCTGGATTAAAGTTGATCATAAAAAGATGCTGTGGCCCAATAAAGATTGCATACTCCCCTGCATATTTTAACACTCGGGATTCTGATTATGTTGTCTGGATTAGGGATAGATTAATATAGAAAAGATTAAGTGTGTAAGATGGGGTGACCTTTGGGAAGCTGGGTAAGAATCACACATTGCTGGCACCAAATGTAATTAGCAGCTACAACATACAACATATCTACTTCAACATGTCAGTATTCCAAAATTTGATCCAGAATACCTTGGTCTTTAAAAAATTTTTTTTTTTACTGCCTCTAAGAAGAAATATTACTCTCCATAGACCTGTGCATGATCGGTTCCTACTGAAGAAATAGGATTTCCTCCTATTGTGCCTTTTTTAACAACCAGCCATAAGTGTGGGCACATCCCATCACAGTGACATCCTGGCCCCCTGCTAGCAGGTGCATCCTCCAAAACACATCCAGCCAAACCCACCGCTTCTTTAGCACAGTCTGATGTGCTGCAGTTACTGCGCCGGAGGGCTGTGCAGTTGAAGCAGCTGGCGCAACTGACGCAGCCGAATTGGAGGCGTCTGGCTTTGCTAGTGAACAACACGGCAGGGGTTACTCCGGCTGAATGAACCCCTTCTCCTTGCATAATGCTATAGCCAATAATGTGGTGCCCTGTGGGACCACTGGCTACAGTCATCACTGGCATTATGGGGGTTTTTATCTAGGCTGCAGGGTTTACCACTGAATTTAGTTTAAAAAATGAAGGTTCATATATTAGACTGCTAAAAGGGTTGTTTCAAACCTGAGTTGTTAATGGACTGAATAGATTCATGCTTAGGAGTCTTTTGTGTCCCTCTAGAATACTATGTATAAAGACTTTCATTAATTTCATTAGAGGTACAGGCATAATGGGTACCTTGATTGTATTTTTGTACTGAAAGGAACTTCATTCAGGTCTTGTGTTGAAATGGACAATATCCCCCACCCCCTTCCTACCCCCTCCCACACCTCTGTATACACTTTTCAGGCCATTATCAACAGCACCATCACACCCAATATGACCTTCACCAAGACCTCACAGAAGTTTGGCCAATGGGCAGACAGTAGGGCAAACACGGTCTACGGTCTCGGCTTTGCCACCGAGCAGCAGCTGCAGCAGGTAAGCTCATTCAGATGGTCGTAGTTGGGCCTCATAGTTCAGATTCTGAAAAGACTGTTTGACATCCAACACCAGTGTAGGCAATCTGCATTCACCTCTTCCTGTTTTGTACTCCATGCCTGCAGTTTTCAGAGCGGTTCAATGAGGTGAAGGAGGCCGCACGCCTGGCACGGGAGAAATCCCAGGAGAAGTTTGAGCTGACCAACCCAGCCCTTAACATTGCAGCACCACAGGTGAGTTTCGGTTGAGAAAAAGCCCCCATTCTTAAAATACCATTGCAGAAACATTCTACAGCATAGCAGAACCTTAGTGAATTATTGATTTGGTTCTACCTGAGTGCCTTGTGCACATACCTCTGAAACACATTGGTCATGTAAGAGAGTTGTCATTTTACCGTTACATGACCAATGCTGGATCCTTGTCAGAAGCTTCAATGGATTTTAACTGAAATATGGAGAGGCTTCTTTCAAGGTAGATAGGGTTATGATGCACCCTGGAGGAAGGGAAGAGGAGGATGAACATGTAAGGAAAAAGAATAGCTCAGTCGCTAATCTCTAAACAAATGTTAAGAGAAATCTAGGGCACTGCCGCAACAATAACTCCCAGAGCCGTCTGTCCTCCCTGTTAGTGTGACAAATTTCTTGATGAAAATTGCAACCTGTCAGGCCGATTGACAGAGGGAAATTGCATGTCAGAGATCAGCCACTATAGAAAATGTTAATTATAGAATTTGTTTTGGTAGGGAGACATTTTATTCTTTCAATCAACAGCAGCTGGTTTTTAAATAATTAATTAATAGACCTTTCAAATATATCAACTTATGTGTATTCAATGGCATATTAAACAACCTTGGATTCACTTTTCTGCATTTGTTGTAAATATTGTAAGAACTCAGATTTAGACTCTTCCAAAATTGAATTTTGTCACACTTTGTTTACCCCAATCCACTGTAGATCTTCCAATGCTTTGTTTACAGCTGCAATAACAAATCATTATAATTATAATATTCATACAGTATATATAGCAAATTCATTTCAATTTGGTGCACTGAGTGAACCTGCATTGTATGGTGCTTATGCAAAATAGTTGCAGTAAGACGCTACATACTGTGTGTGTGTGTGTACTCTCATTGGCAAATTTCATAATTTACTCATGGGAGTACAAGTACTTCTTAGAATGAGCAAATTGGGAAAAAAACTGTATGTCCGCACGAGAGTATTTTTGTGATTTCAGCATGTAATTTTTTTGTCCTCGTCTGAGAGCTCTTGAGAAATTCTCAGCAGTTTGTGAGACCCTGTAATAATTTGCCTGAATCTGCAGAGGAAAAGACAAGTAGGGCATTCTGTTGAGAAAAAAGTTTTTGGCAAATATTTTTATAAATGTTTTTATAATAGTGAATAATCAACTGCACAATTATAAGATATGAATGTGGAACTCATATTCGGATAAACTTTCTGCTTATTTTGTTTACTGCTCTGTTGTTGAAGGATTGCACATTGTTTTATCCATTGTTTTGCTGTTGTGTGAATACTGAATGAACCAGGAAGAAACTTGTAGGCAGCCAGCGCTGACGAGATGGCATTCGTTACACGTAATGACTTGTGGGGAAGGAACTGTGTACGCAATACAGTCGATTGGAAGACCCTTTAGCAAAGTGGAAATTTTCTGTTGCGCATTCAGCATTCTAATTCCTAATTCCACTGTATTACGGCATTTCCTAAATGCATTTGCTGTGGCTGGTGGCATGAACTGTAAAACATGCCCAGGTGTTGTAAGCTGCAGTTTATGCAGAAAAGCTCCGGTTTGCTGTGGTGATATCGTAAAAGTGTAACACGCCTCTACGGACGCCGAGTACGGGGCGGTGTGGTTAACGGACCCATTCTCTCGACTGCAGTCGTTTCTCTACCCATCAAGCTGCATGCAAAGGCCAGACAGCTTCGTTTATAGGTGGGGGCAACAGGACTGAGCAACAGGATCCACACCTCTTCCCTCTTAAAATCTGAACAAACACCCGCGGGGCGTCTGACACAAGCACAGGGCTTGAGCGTTACAGTCATCGTTTGCCCCTCTGTGTGTGCAGACCCCGGTGATGCTAATGTTCAGAGCTGGGTTCTGGCCCTTTCCTGTCCTCCCCTCCACTCCTCCAGGGCTTCTCGTGCCCTAGTGAAGGAAGGAACATTTATTAGTTACACAAGAGCTGGAGATGTGAGCTGCTCCTGTGATCCAGCAGGGTGCAGCTTGGGGCCCCACATGGAAGGTGCATATGGGTCTGGTCGTGTATGACAGTTATCTGTATTTAAAAATCTGACCCAAGTATGAGAAACTTACAATGGCAGCCAGTGTGTAACAAAAAGAAGATAAATAGCCCTCTGTTTCAAAGGCTCATCTATAAATAAAACCTGAAAAACTAACTCATGAACAGGAAAGGGGGAGAAACACAGGAAATAGTCTACAAAAGTTCGAGATAAATAAATAAATAGCTACCTGCCATGCACTGGGACTGCAATGTTGTTGCACTTGAATATTGAATGCTTTTAAATGATTCCATTAATATTTAATATCAATTTGAATTCAATGTACACATTTTTCTATTTCGTCACAGTGCCTTGCCTTTAACTCCCTCCATTTAAAAACTCATGGGCAAGAAAGTTTACACATTTTGAAGTGGAGCGTGATTTATAACCTGCGATTTTCAAACAAACGGCCTCTATTGCTCATGATTATGGTCAGGTTTGCAGTGAGTGCAAAACAAAGGAAAGCTTCACTAAGCATGTTCAGAGAGTTGGATGGTGTCTTGTTTTCATTACTTATATATTTTTTTCATCACTCACTGGAATTTTCCTCCATGCTGTCCAATGCATGAGCTATCTCGCCTCACAGCTCTCTCAGGTGAGTGTTTCTGGCATCTCTGTTCTCTCTGTCCTCCAGCTGATCCCTCATTCCATTAGTCCAAGTGCTGCAGACATCATCTCAGATTTGCCCTACATTACTGTGGCCTCCCTCCGATGGGGCTGGGGAGCGTTGTGTAACTCCAGCCTGTGGAAGAGGGAGAGCCGTCTCTTATCCTGTATTTCAAATGAACTCTTCATCAGAGACATTTATATGCCTGGCTTAAGAAGGTCAACATGTCTCCCCCATGGTGATATTTAATATTGAGCTTGGATTTGTATGATTTTTGTAATCAGGATTATTTAGAAATTGCTCAGACTCCCCCTTTTGATAATATTGCCTTTTCTGAAAGCCTATATCACTGTCTAATGTTTATACTGCCATACATTGATATGCAAGAGGAGATTGTTGAGGAAAAAAAAAATACAGAGAAGATGTAATCCATTATTATTTATATATGACCGTTCATATGCATAATTTAACGCTTTCTCCTTCCAGGCCATTGGCTCTCACCCACTTTGATTTTCCTCCCCCTGCCTTTTTATTTTGAACTAAGATTTCTTCTTTTACATATATGTGGAGATATCCATTCAGAGCCACTCTGAGGAGATTTCCATTTGCATGGTTAAAAACACAAGAGGCACAGTGCTTTATACAAGGGTCTGAAACAGGAATCTACAAGGAAGCACATGGGATGAGGTTGAGACGGATAAATAATTGAGGCCTTTCTGAGTGTGGGTGCGCCACGTTTTTAAAAAATACACTCTATGCCTGTAGAATGAGGTCTATGTTTATGGATTTGACCATGAGAAAACAACAGGATTGCTTTGGGGGCTAGAGAATAGTGGGGTGGATTATTCAGATATTCTGCCAACCTTCTGAATCAAGCTTCTGTTCATCCATGGTCACAAGGAAGAAGCAGACACATATAAAACAGTTACTCCACTGAAAATAAGTCTTACACAGTGTGTAAATGATTACCTATATGCGAATGCTTAATGTTGTTTGTATATGCTTTTCATTGCTTTTCCTTTGAAATAGTCACAATTATTTAGGACACCGTGCTAGAAGCTACTTGTATGGAAATCCTAATTAGACCGTATTCATGTTAGTTCCAAGCAGCAGATGGCATAGTACTTTGAAAAAACACCCCTTACTTCTGTCACTGATTTGCTCGGTCGGTTTACTCTCATGGACGGAGTTGGGAAGCAGCGTACTTGCAGTCTGTAGTCTTTACACGTGGACCTATTTACACAAAGCACTAAAAATAGCAGGGGAACACTCAATTTAGACTGTCAGAAGGAAAGAGGCAGATGAGGCTCGGTTCAATACTGTGACATGTTTGTCAGATCGATCAACTCTGACAGCATGGAGGGAAGTGAGAAACAGAGGTCGGGTAGAGGCAGTGGGGTGGGTGTGGGGGGGACTTTTGTGGTAACTCTTGTGGCAACTGTTTGCCCCCTCCTCTTTTTGGCTCCCCATTTAACCATCTGATGTCCTCTGGGATAGCTACAGGATTAGCCATCATTTATTTTTTGTGCCAGTATGTATTTCACTGAATGAAAAATAAACCCAGCTGATGACGGTAATGACAGACACAAGTGCCATTTCATTAAGTGTCATCTCTGTGCTTAAAGACGTGGTGCCCTTTGTACATGTGCCCTGAAACCCATTGTCTTTTTGTTCTGCCTTGTAGTTCTCTGTCTCACGTGTTTGGTATTGTCAGGGCGACTAACATTCATAAATTGCCGCTATAAAATAACCCACAAAGAGATTGTTTATATCATGAGGTCCAGCATTACAGTTTACTGTCTTAATAACAAATTTAACATAACTTAAGATTTTTTTCTGGGTGGCAGTGTAGTGGTTACGGAACTGTGCTTAAGGAGCACAGAGGTTCCTGTCATTGCACTCTGGAGAAGGGTATTTAACCCAATTGCATCAATAAATAAATACATGTTCAACTGCATAAATTAATAATATGTAAAAAAGTATAAGGGCAACTGCTGAGCAAAAATATATTAACCCTTTAAGGAGTAAGATCTCAAATATGTGATTAGAATGTTCTGATGTAACATTTAGCCCTACTGGTAATTGAAAGTAATGTAGTTCTGGAACATTGACTTTTGACAAACATTTCAAATAAACTAAAACCCTCAGCTCAGGTTGAGGGGCCGGGGTTTGCGTAAGGCCAGCTCTGCTGGACATCTTGGTGAAGGTTATCTGCCCTTTATTCCGCAGGAGTTGTCTGAAGACCGACAGTCACCCCCTTTGCTGTGTGTCAACGGCCCTGGCGAGGACAAGCTCTTCCGCAGCCAGAGTGCCGACATTGAGCTGTCCTCTGAGAAGGAGCGCATTAAAAAGATGCTCTCAGAAGGGTAACACATTTATATTTATTTAATATGTATTTCTGGAACAGATGTGTTTTTGGAGCAGAAGTTTCCATCATTACTTATTCATTTCTGTAACTCAGCATTGGGCATCAGACTGAGGGATACTGGAGACACATTACAGGCATTTATCAGACACTCTTACTCTTACACAGCTTTCTCAGTTTTGCATACTTTTATACCTTGCTCAAGGATACAACGGCAGTGTCCTACCTGGGGATCGAACCTGCAACCTTTAGGTTAACAGCCCAGTTCCCTAACCTAACTGTGAATCTTGCCAGCTGTCTTTTTTTTTTCACTGAGCAGTCAAGTTGCGTTCCGTGATAGGCTGTTTTTTCATTTGTTTTCTGGGTCAACGGTGGTGCTAATGAGCCAAAGACTCAATAGATTCATGGAATTATGCGTAACAGGCAGGAATGACATTATAATGGCAGCTTGTGTCCAACAACTCATAATCTAATATCACAAGCATGGAGGCCCCGTGTGACCGTCACAGTCAGCCTTTATTGGATCAGATGTGGATGTAAATTCTGTTAATGGTTTAATCCACTTTAGCATGAAGGCAAAAAATTAGGGATGAGGAAATCGAGAGCTGTGAAAGCTAATATACTTATCACAGCAATAACATAGTGTGTGCAGAGGAGGACTCATTTGGAGTTCTACCAGCTAAGCTGGGTTTCCCTCCACCAAGCTCTTTCTCAAAAAAAATAAGCTCACTCTTCCTCATCTTGCTTCATCATGGTAACCTCTTTCTCTCAATGAGCTTTATCTTTGACGTGCAAAATACACATTTCTGCTAATGTTAACATTGATAAGTAGTACATTAGTACTGTGGTGCATGAGTGGGATGCTAAACCCAGCTGAGGAAGGAAAAGCAATCTCACTTTAATGTGCTGAATCATACTTTAATTAATCACCCCAGTCATTGATATTGTCACAAACATGTTCACCATCATAGCATTAATGTTCCTCATCCTCCATGCACACATTTACCTTCTCTTGCATAACAATCTGCTAAGAATTTTACATCCCGATCCTCCTTCTCCACAAAAGTTGTCCAGAATTTCACATAATGATAGGTTTTATAATCAGGTTGTCATGGTGAGTCAGTAGCTAACCTGTTGTGTTCCTCAAACCCTCACCACACATACCCTCTTTCTCTCTTTGTACACTGCAGCCAAGGAGAGCAGCGCATATGTACTTTTTTACAAATGCAAGAGAAAAAGAATAAAATGGTGACAGGGCTTTTTTGTAAAAAGAAGGGCTGTCTGCACACTGCAAGCTGAGGTTAAGCACGCAGCCATTAGCTTTGGCTTTGGGCACAGATAATAGACTCCTGAGTATGTGTTGCCCCCCCCCCCCCCCCCCCCCCCCCCCATTAGTGGTGTTTCCACAGTGACAGCGGCTCTTGGTACAGGTCTGTTTAGCAGTCACAAATGGATAAATTCTCATGAATGCTACTATCAGCCACTATCAGGTTGAAAGCACAGTAATGTTGTATATATCACTTTACAAATATTGCAGTATTTGCTTTTATCGCAATTTTTTTCAGGAAGTTGAATCGTTGTGCTGATCGGTAGACAGTTATTTAAAAGCTGCACCAGGCTACTGAGAAACCTCACGGCAAAATACCCACGGTGGATGTTGCCTCTAATGCCAGATAATAAAACCAGCACCACCCTCTTACGGAGCGGCCACACCTCACTCTTTATTGCCTGTGTCCAGGTCGATATGCGAGATGAACTTGGAGGCGGAGTTATTCACATTGCAGGACAGCAACGCAAAACTGGTGGCGGCATTGCAGGAGGCCAACGCCAATGTGGAGCAGTGGAAGAAGCAGCTGGCTGCCTACCAGGAGGAAACAGACAGACTGCGCGATAAGGTGAGGAACCATTGATCCCTATGAGAATCAACAGGGGGCGCTAAGATGGTTTTCTAACCTGTGTGCATTGGTAGACATAGTTTACATTCTAAAGCGGAGCTGCTGACTGCATCATTTAGCCAGTAAAAAAGGATACATAATGGGGACGTGTAAATACTTATGGAAACGGGGACAATTTGACAGCGCAGACTGTAGCAAGGGATCTACCCCCAGGTCTTTCTGGATGTTGACAGATTTGGTTTAGCTATAGTTTACCAGAAGGAAAATGCGGATTTTAACTATATAGAACCGCTTTGTCCTCGGTTTAATTCAAGGGAATTCTTACTTTCAAATAAACCATAGCTTTGATTAATCTGCTTTGGTCTTCTATCCATTCTCAATCATTTTCTTTACAGCCTTATACCTACTACTCACCTGGAAACCTTTAACCTTTGAGTTACAGGCCTGGCTCCCTAACCATTAGACTGCACTCCTGCCCAGTGTGGCATAATGGTTTATGGACTTCCCTCAATAATGACTCAGTAATTACTGAAACCGATTTAAATGTAATAATATGGCTTCTATATGTACTCTGGTGTCATCATATTTTATCGAAACCCAAAAGGGCATGACATTGATGTCTGGAGGAAGGCTCCCTCTTTGGGAAAAAAAAAAGTCGACCAGGTGGTTGGAAGTAGTTCATGTCTCCTGGGGGTGAAAGAGGGAGGGGTATTTAGGACAGCAATATCCTACTTCCGCTGGCCTAGTTAGAAGAAATGAAAAATTACCAAAGAGATCTGGCAGCTATGCGTTTACATAACCTTTATGGTTAAATATAAACCCCATACTTCTCTGGGCTCTTGAAGGGCCGAAAACCTTTAAAAGGATGTTTTTTTACTTTTATTTTGGTCACCTCTTTGACATTGCAGTGTTTTGTTTCAGCCTCCCTGTTGTGATAGGCTCACATATGGCCTTGCACTGTGGATGATATAAGCCCAAAACATTTCGGGTGAGAGTGGAAAGAGACTATTAGCTCTATTAGACCCACGCGCAAAGCCAAATCTGTGGGAATGCTCCCGAATGTCATTTTTTAGGCCTGCTTATTTACACTTATTTGGATTTGGATTTATTTATGGTATCAGTATATATTTTTTTTATTTGTAACGGCTTATTTTCAAATGGCCTGTACATTTCTGTTCTCTTTATGAACTGAATACTGCATGCTAATGAGAACGAGTCTAAGCTGTGGTGAGGTTGTTCTTTACTGCAGAATAGAAACTCTGGGGACTGCTGTCACATGTGGGTTTGATGAGAAGGAGATTCGGCCCGTGGGAAAGCACGGTGCTCTGCATATCAAATGTCCCGAACTCCGATTGGATGACGCAACGGAATCCTAGGGCTATTCTTTAAAATTCCTTCTCAAGATGATGAGACAGCGCATCGGCACAGACAAATCAGTGTCATCCTGTCCAAGTTCATCTGTCATTCTGGTCTGTGAGAGCCAATAGAGTGGCTGAGGGCCAGGGGTGGAGGTATTAGAAAAACTGTTGATAGAGAAAGATGGAGGACAGCATGCATGGGCATTGTTCCATAATGCTGGAGTTATCATCTATGGTGGAAACACGTACAGTTTGATAAATAAGCAAAAATGCCTTTTAAAAACAGCAGACCCTCTGTCCCCTGGTTTCTTTCCAATTGTTCGGAAGGGGGAGACTCCAACATTTTTTTTTTTAATGACTGTACAGTATTTTTTGCACACAGTATCAGTATAGCAAGGCTAGCACAGACAACTCCTTTCTATGTCTGAAAATTGATTTTTTGGTATGTGAATCATGCTGGGATGTGTTTTTTTAAATCCAGGTGGCAGAGCTAGAGGTTCACGGAACTCGGCAGTGTCCCAGTGACATGGTGAAGGACGAGCTGACTCAGTCCTTGGAGGAGCTGGAGGCACTCCTCAAGGCAAAAGATGAGGTGGGTTGGAAGGTTAACTCCAAACGTTTGTGAACATTCCGATTATATTCCCATTTGGTTGTGAGGTGACATTATGACAAAACCGTTTCCAAACAGTCTTAGAATGCATTTATTGTTTCTAACAAGGAAAAGAACATCTCGGGCATGTCATGTAATCCAACTGGTAGCATCGTCTGATTTAGCCAAGAAGAAGCATCATAGAGGATTTGTTTCCATAGCATCTTAATAGTGTGGCAAGTATAAGTATGGAAATGCCAGATTTATGTAACATTGCAGACTTTTAGAAAACATTCATACAAATGACCATCTAGAATTCTAATGATTTTTTAAAACTCAAAGAACAACACTAAATAGTCCTACAATTTTACTTGTGATTTCAGAGGACATTAAAGGAACATTTTAATGTGCTAGGAACTTGGGAATTTGGTTGGTTTTGAGTGGCTCTGAAAATTGTGCTGCTCTTTCTTCTGCCAAGAACGCATCATTTTTAGTGTGACAGGCTCATTTCAGAACGTCATATGCACTGCATGTTACTTTGACCTGATGTGTATAGCAGAGCTGTGGGAAGATACTGATACATTCAAGTGCACTTCCGAGCCTTCATTGTAGATTTCATGTGATGTCTGAGATCCTGCTTGAGGCCCAATAAGAGGTGTGAGCGCAGGAGATGAGAGCATGAGGGGATGCTGTCTCAGCTGAAGCATTTCAAATGATTTGCACTCATGTCCTAACTAAACCTAAAATCATGAATGTAAGTATACTTCCTTGGAAGAACCTATAGTTATTACATTAAGAATTAATTTTGCTTTTAGACAATCAGTTGGCTGGTTGCACTGTGAAAACCAAATATTCTTAATCAGCGACAGAAGTGGCACTGTTGAGTGAAAATCATTGTCCTGATTAATTCATTGTTTGCCAGTGATATACAGTAGCTCTAGTGCACTGTTGGATTGAATCAATGTTTGATTGGAGGGGATGCAAGTAATCAACTTATATGCATATTTAAGGATAGTATACATCAATTATCAAATACTCAATGTATTTTAACAGAAATTTGCTGTATTTAAACTCATTGTTTAACACTCTTGCTGACTTTATAAACTTTAAATTGTATATACTCTGTTCAATGAACTGCACCTGGTAAAGATTGAGTAACAACCTGTGATGCGGTGCTCGACTTCCTCCTTAGACAGTATTGCTCAGTGGCTTGTGTGAATGGTTTGTGTGGGACTAAAATATACAAATGGCTAATGCCAAGATGAAGATGACTCCCTGAGGCAGAAATAAAAGGGGACCTTCTTTCAGACTGCCATCCAAAAACTTTGGGGGACATGGTGGAGTTTATCAAATCAAATCTCCATTGGCAATCAGTATCTGGACTTGGTGAGTTCTGAAGGTGAGGAAAAGATGCAGCCATATTGCTATCATGTGAGCTGAAGCTCCACATGCTTGTGTTCCAGGAAATCCATGTTCTACAGGCCAAGAAATCAGATTTGCATGAGCTGGAGCAGGAGAGGGAGGAGGCCATGCACAGACTACAGGTGAGCTAAAAGCAGATGTCTTAATAGCCACCTTTTCAGGTGACCAATCTAATGCAGCAATAAGTGAAGCCGTTTTGGGAGGCTTGGTGTCATTGTGGCTGGTAAAGTCTGGACCAAACTGCGCACTCTATTCATGTACTGTAGTTTTTCTAATTTTCCCAGGAAGAATACTAGAAAGTTCTCCACCCTCGATCTGTTCATTGACATAACAGCTGCAACTGACACATAGCAGTGGTAACTGAAAGCAAATAATGATAGTCGCTATTCAAGTGAGGCTCTAACTCCTGGGGGCAGGAGGGAAATCAGCAAATGCTTATTTCCCTCCACAGAAGGGAAATAAGCAAATATCATCCTTGCGGTTGATGGATGTCCTGATGACTTCAGTGCGTGTGCCTGCATGTGTGCGTGTGTGACTGGGACTGGAATGTTGCTGTGTGGCTGCTTTCGTTATTTAAACGATTGGCCAATCAGATGAGATGCCTTCCTCTTTCCTTGGCCCTAGGAGCTGGAGAGGAGGAACGGGGAGCTGGAACAGCGGGTGCAGAATGCCGAACAGACACTGGCCTCCTCCCGGGAAGAGCGGGACCTGGCCAAGCGCGAGGTGCACAGGGTCGTCGACATCCTGGACGTCAAGATCTTTGACCTGAATGACCTGCGGCAGAGCCTGGCTAAGCTAATCGACAAATAGGTTACAACACTACAACAGAGAGAGAGAAAGAAAGAGAGAGAGATAGGAGGAAGGGAGAGATAGCAGGTCCATATCTACTCCAGCACAAGCACATTTCTGCACAAGATGAAAGAGAGAAGGATGGCCTGCCTGTCTCTCTGGAGTCTTTGGCAACAGCACAATACATTGCAAGAAAGTTAGATTCTTTTCAAAGTGGTGAACTTATGGTACGGTAATACTTGCATAGAATTCTTTTTTTCCTGTTCTTTATTGATGAGGGGGTTCTCGTTATCCAGCTGATACATCATAGGTACTTCATAGTATTATCAATAACTCTATTATCAGTATTATCAACAAGGACTAAGGCCAAACTTTTATATAAGCTTATTTTAGTATTTTGGTTCATTCCTTGCTGTTACTTTGACTACAGTTATTAGTATTGTTACTACAAATGCTGTTTTTACCTTACAAATCAAGTTTTGGAGACTCAGGAATACTATGGGTGGGTGCAGTAAGAATCCCCAAATGGGTAGAAAGAGCTTTTTTTTACTGAAAGCGTTGAAGTGGAAGTGTATACCCCAAACCTACAGTGGGGTTCAACCTCTCAGACACCCTGTCAAAAGCAGAAAATGTGGGAGAATAGGCAAAATGAATGATAAACATTGCTGCTGTGTACTACATATTCTCACAATCAATTTCAATTGCAACACAACAGTTACATTTACCATTCTGAAGTCTCATGTGTATTTAGGCATGTGCAAACTAAAATCCATCCATCCATTTTCTAAACCGCATACTCCTGGTCATGGTTGCAGGGAGGTTGGAGCCTATCGCAGCAGACATTGGGTGAAAGGCAGGAATACACCCTGGACAGGTCACCAATCCGTGGCAGGGCCCATACACCATTTGCTCACACATTCATACCCCAAGTAGAGTTAACCCCACCCACATGTCTTTAGAATGTGGGAGGAGCACCCAGAGGAAACCCACGCTTACATGAGAACATGCATACTCCACACAGAAAGGGCCTCTCACTAGGATTTGTACTTGGTACATTCACACTATGAGGCGACAGCGGTACTGACTGCGCCACCGTGCTGTCCACGAACTAAAATCTGTTTGCCATATTAACTTTCCTGTTACAGCGTTTCTGATGTATTGGTAGCTATAAGGTCGAAGCAAAAGTGTAGAGTTCACTAACTACTTGCATTGTCTGAGACCAAAAGTTCTTGAGTTAACTCTCTTGTTTGGTATTATGGTACTACCATATGTGGGGCTTAATAGCTTGTTTTATTCTGAAAATTATTCAAACTTTTATCTCTTTAAAATGTAAAAAAAAAAAAAAAAAAGTGTCATTCATTTCTGCAAATATTTTAATGCCAGTTTGTATCTGCAAGACCCTCATGTAGTAGTACATTCTGCGAGTGTGTATATAGTCAAATTGTGGTAAATGATAAACCAGTTCAGAAACTATACAACGGTACTAGAAATGCTGTAACGAATTAAAGGTGTATTTACATACCTGTGAAGATCTACTGGATAAGCAGTCAAGCCTGTACTTTTTGATTTTCTTTAGAAATAAGCAGCAGACAATCAGACAATGTGGACTAAATTCTTTATTTAGCAAAACCCATCCCCACTGTAAGAATCGGTTATGCGATATTGTTTCATGGTTTCTGTTTAGCATAAAGTACCAGTTTAATCTTTGGCATAGATTAAACTGTTGAAAAGAAAAAAAAAGATTTCCCCCTTTTTTATAATGGATTGCTTTCACCTGCAGTACAAGACAAAATGGTATGCACGGCTTGTAGGTTTAATTACTGTTATCAAGTCTATGCCACGGTCCTGATGTTAAGATGGAACTGTATTACAACCGATAATTAAAAGGTGTTGCTAGGTGGAGTACAAGGGAAAAGAGAGGTGTTGCTGGTATTAGTGGAGTTACTAGAGTTCTGAACATACCAAAGATGTATGCAGGATGAGACCTTTTCTACTAGCTTACAGAACTGGACCATAAAAGCACATTCTCACCTGTTATCTGCTTCATGTCTGAATGAATGCATATTGTTGAAAATAATTGCACAGAACACTCAGAGCTAATTAAATAATTAAATGAGATTCACACTACATTCTTCAAGGTTCTTACAAAAGATAATTTTAGGGTTCATATTCCGTGGATTATTTGTGGCTTGTAAATGTTTTACTATAGATTTTGCAGTTGCTAGAGCAGGATATACATGTCACTTTAGCAACCACATTTTATCCTCTAAACAAGGAAGCTTTTAGTTTGACAGCGATGAATATGGGATTGCTTCCATTTGCTTTGTGCTCTGCCCTGGTAGCTGTGTAGAACTAAATACAAGACTTTCTATTCTACAAAGTGAAAGTAAAATTGGGACTGTACCGTATTGTGTGAAAATTGTGTGAGTATTATTCAATTCATTTTATTTTGGTGGCTATTACACAGATCTAAAGTTCGTCGGAACATTTTTAAGAACAAAAGTAAGAATAATTTTAAAAAAGTTTTGTGAATGTGGTCCACTGATCTTAAATAATGACATTCTAATCTCATATCAGTACAGATCAATATGGTGTCACAGGAGTGTCTATAATGATCAATCATGTGTGCACAGTTACTGTATTTATATTCTCGTACAATGTAATTACACTGGTAAAAGAACACATTTGGGCATTAGATCTGACCACCGGACTTGGCCTTATTAATATCCCATCAATAATGTCCAACAGTACATGGTAAACAAATGATGCTCTCATTTTTAAATCGTTTCCCCAACTCTTCAAACATATTAATACAATTGTCAGTATTCTCTAACAGTGGTTATTTTAGACCCGCACAATGTGTGTGTGTTTAAGAGGTATTGAGAAAACAGCCATGTCAAAATAATTTGAAATAGCAATTACAATTTGCTCATGAGCTGTTGTCAATGCAGAGCAAGCCCATACAGCAAAAATAAAATTTCTTTAAAGAAAATAGGATAATTCATAATCATCTTAAAATAATATGACTAAGAACATGGATGTAATATCATCAAAATCAAGTCTTCTACTCCTACCTTCAAGAAAAATGGAAGCATTATAAATATTTATTGGAATTTTGTTTTGTCAATTACAGTGCGCCAGTGGTGATTCAAAATGAAACATTTAAACCAGAGACATTTTGCGTAGGTTTGTCCTTTGTCCCTCACTACATTCAGATTAGGTTTAGGCTACTTGTGGATGACTTCTGAACTTCTGTCTGTTTGCACCCCCCCCTCCCCCACCGCCCCTCACCCACCCACCCACCCTAAAATGATTTGATTGACTGACACTTTACAAAACTCCATGTGTGTTATTGGGGCTACTGGAAAAAAAACTTTGACATTTTGTATTGGATTAATAGTGTCACAAACATTTTATGTTTTCATGGATTTGATAGATTATGGTGGTTTTGCACAGCAAAACTGTACTCACTTTGCTTGGTGAAGTTCTTCAATGAACACATCATGGGATCTACATGTGTTATACCAGCCAATGGTAACAGCCCTGTGCGTACTAATGTCACATTCAAACGTAAAAATTGATGTTGTGTACTTTTAGTTTACCTAGTTTGAAAAAAACACTTTTAATTTGACTGTGTTTTGAGATTTACAGACCTAATTTACAGACCTAAAGACTGCATGTTGTAGGGAGATGTGAACATTGTATTGAAGTTACACTTTAGAATTGATCACAAGATATATGCAGTCAAAACCATTTAGAAACTATTTTTATGCGCATAAAATTACAGGTTATACACAATGCAGCATTTATAAGGTACAGTTGATTGCTCCCTGGCTATAATGCATAAAATAGCAGCAAACTGAACAGCAGAATGTCTGAATATGCCATAATTTGTTTTAAATAAAAGTGCATACTTCGGTATTGCGGCTTTGCTTGCATTATTTTTCTGTATTTCATAGTTTGTTTCCATGTTATTAAATTTGACCAAAGTGTGAAAAATAGTTTTTTTCCCTTTGCTCTTCTTGGAATAGAAGGTTTAGTCAAATTTACTACATGCTTTTTTTGTACGGAGCAGGAATTTTAGGAGTGTTGAGAGCATTTATAGTTTGGTAGCACTCAAAATAAATAAAATCAATAAAAACAGACCAAACTTTGGGTTATAAGTGCAGAAGAATCTTCTTAACCTTCCACATCCTTATGCCAGATTCACAGTCAACTCTGAGTTCTGGTTTGAGAGAACTATAGAAGCTAGACCTTAAGGCAAAGAGAACAACAGAACCACCAGTTTACCCCTTTTTACTCACATTTATTGAGTGTTTCTGTGCAGTTACACATCAACTCCACTGCTTACTTCAGCTTCTTCTTGGGGCGCAGGTTGTTGGTGTGCCCACACTTCTTCTTACGACAGTTCACAGCTCGCGGGTGAAGGCGAGCGTAACACCTGCACCGGAGAGAAACCAGTCAGTGCGCAAATAATCAAAAGCAATTTTACACGACTAAACTACAATTATGCCTCCACACAAAAGGACCAACTATTGCAGTTAAAAGTCTGTAATCTACATCTGCCCTCAACCATTATCAGAAGCCCAGTTCACTGCAAGATCAGCCAGGCGATGAAGTGATCCAGCCAGCTGTGTCTCTGTTTAACTCGCAGGCCAATGCACTCTGTGCCCAAGGGAGAGGAGGCACACAACTGCAATTACTCACAAATTGCATATGGCACAGGAACTCTGGTCAGCCCTCTCGGAATGAACAATTAGGTGGGATGGATGTGAGAAACTGAGTCACGGTTTTCAGATGAAAGTACGTTTTTGTCACTCAGTTCAACTGTGCAGCGCAGGTCAGCGTTGCCCACATGTTTTCAGTGCCATGGCGCTCTTACTTTCGGCAGATCATTTTGTCACAGTTGTACTTCTGGGCCAGCTGTCTCAGAGACGGCTCAATGATTCCACCACGCAGGCGTAGTACCAAGTGAAGGGTGGACTCTGAAAGCACATCACGGCATTTTGGCAGGTCAGACAGAACTCAGACAGATCAGACAGCTTTTCAGGGATGGTAGAAGTAGAATTGACATTTTTCTTTCTGTACAACTGGAATAATCAATCACAACAACTGGTGCATTCCTACCTTTCTGAATATTGTAGTCTGATAATGTGCGTCCATCTTCAAGCTGTTTGCCAGCAAAAATCAAGCGCTGCTGATCAGGAGGGATTCCTGGAACAGACAAGTTCATAACCGCAGGATACAGTGGGCCACTACATACATTCACAGCATATTATCTGAGTAGAGAAGTTTGTGCTTCTCATACCTGGTCTTGGGGACCTGTCATGTATGCAGGTTTTTGGTCCAGTTGCACTAAATTTGAGAGCTGATCCCACTAACCAGGTAATGACAAACTGATATACAAAAGTTGCTGACTATCTAGATAAGTGTACCTCGGTCGTTACAAGGATCAGATTCAGACAAACTTAACTACGTTAAATCGCATAGCCATATAGGTCGCTAGTTAGCTACTGTAAATTAACGTTACCTTCCTTATCTTGAATCTTTGCCTTCACATTCTCGATGGTGTCGCTGGGTTCCACCTCGAGGGTGATGGTTTTCCCTGTCAACGTTTTCACAAATATCTGCATCTTTGTATGCTGTTGTTAAAAATAAGAGTTGTTTAGCACACTTAATAACTTAGATTTGTCTACAAGTCAAAATGACTACCTGGTAATTGTAAGGTGTTAATAATGAAGCTAGTTAAGTTGGCGAGCATACATTAAGCACAGTTACACAACTATACGTCACGCCCGAGCAACGTTTACAGTACATATCATCAGCAGGCAAAACACATGTGCGCTAAGTTTGACAATTGCTATCCTGCTAACGCGGTGTCTCTTCCATCTGCGACGTTAGCTCGCTAGCTAGTAAGCGAGCTCCAAATGGGATAGCTATTTAATTGACCATCCGTGTGTGGCTAGTTGGGATTTATCATACTCAATATATTGGACACAAACCCTGGCTACATAACCAATTCTACCCACCCGGTCGACAGTGGACAGTGTAGCCGGGATGACCAAAAGAGGGAGCGAAAGGAGGCTCTTTAGACCGGAAACGCATATTGTTGCATCACATCCTCAGACGAAAATATTTTTTTTCTCTCGTTGCCTGAAAAGTAACACAATTAATTAGCTAGGTGGTCAGTACAATTTATTTCGATCAGTGTCAAACTAAAGTTCACCAGCGTGAATATTGCTGGAAACATCCTGTTCGTTGTTGCATTTTGGTGAAGACCAACTCTGCCATCTGTATCAGCTAAATAAGAATGGCTCGACAACTATAGAGCAATTTAGGCGTGTATTAGCACCCCCTAGTGCCATGATCCAAGGGCCGCAGTGTGTGAAATTGTTTTTGTGACTTAATACACATAGCCTACTATTGTGAATTAATAAAGAAATATTTAATTAAAAAATAAGTTCTTTTCATAAAGAATGTAAGTGCATTGTTATTTGCCACATGTATGGAGGCTTTAATTCTTGCACGTAATCATCAGTTTCATTGTGAAGGTTACTTGGATCTGAGCCAACATTCTTTTGGGATAAAACGTACTGAAAATGCACATTTGGTTTAAAAAAATGTAACCCTAACTCTTTTCCCAGACATGGCTCGTTCGAGAAGAAGAGATCCAAGAAACGAAAATACTGATTACAACGTCACAACGGGGAGAGTATCGGTCACCAAAACATGAAAAGTACATGAGAATTTGCCACTGTATTTGTCGTCTGCTGAATTGGCATTATTGGGTCATCCTAGTTCTATGACGTCATTTAGAATTGACTTACGTCAAAAAAATTCTGGAACTGGCATTGTTATAAATACTAGAACAGGGTGATGTAAGGATGCGCGTTAGTTTGCGAATAGCAGTTGTGACAAGTAAAAACGTAAGCAGTGAATATAAGGACCTGCTCGATTTGACATATTCTGAAAATAATCAAACTACTCATAAACAACTTTTCTTTGATGCGTGTTCATACGTGATTATGCTATTTTCCTATCATTATGGATTTTACTGTCAGAACAGGAACACATTTTGCTTAAATAATTAGCATAATATTACTGCGTATCTTTCCTTTTTCTAGATGACGGAGCAGCAGTAAAGGGGTTTCAAGAGTTCTGTCTGGAGCGGGGTGGTTTGACCGCTCGCACTGAACATCGTCATGAACCGAGAAGCAGCTGAAGTGCCTGATGACCCGTTTGCTGCCCTCTCTGAGGAAAAACAAAAATCACATGGCTATCCAGTCTTGGTCCCCTGCTGCATCCAAGACTGGGCCAGCCAAATCATTGATTATCAGCTAAACGGTGACCCACGGCTTGTGAACTACCGCACCACATATGCAGACCACTTCCAGCGTCCCACTTCATTTGATGATATCAGCGGCACAATTACACCAGTCAAGGACAGCAAGAACCAAAAAGAGGAGAAACTCCCTGGCTCCTCTGCCAAATCTGTGCTCATCAAGTACACTGCACCCCAAGGTGAGGCAATCTTTGAGACCCTGACTCTTTTTGTGGCAACTTTACAATTTATATTTAATTCGGTTTTCCAACAGTAACAAAATAATTTGCATGCTTTATTGGTGTGGGATACAAGATGGAATCTGTTGGCTGTGTCTGGACTGTAAAGTGGCTTTTATCTGTATGTCCCTCTGGTCTAGATGGTACAAAGATACAACGGTATAGACTCAACCATCCTCTCAGGTCGGCATACAATGACACTTACCAGTTCCGCTGGTGTGCTCCCCCAAAGCCTGTGACGCAGGTAATTCAGACCAAGGCAATTCATTGCCCTAAATGTAATCAATTTACAATAATGTTTATTACATAATAATGTTCTCACCAAAAGGAAGTATCATCCAAAAAGGTTCCTTCTGGTACTGGCAACAAACAGAAATGCATCTGCATTGAACTCAGATAATAAGCATTATGCACATGATCTCCATAGAGTTCTACATTTACAATGGGAGACCCAGAGACAATTAAGGAGCGTGAAACCACCTACAGTGCTCATTACAAGCAGAAAGGCAGAGT
Source organism: Anguilla anguilla (assembly GCF_013347855.1). Taxonomy (NCBI): domain Eukaryota; kingdom Metazoa; phylum Chordata; class Actinopteri; order Anguilliformes; family Anguillidae; genus Anguilla; species Anguilla anguilla. Next base: position 22,481,562 of record NC_049204.1, on the reverse strand, counting down.
GAGGTATGTCAGTCACACACAGAAGCTCTTCATGAGTTTAAACAGCCTTATAAATCAGTTACTTTTTGGTGGGTGGAGGCAGGAAAAGATCAACTGTTTTGCTGTCCTAGTTAGTTAGCAAAGGGGAACTTACAATCACTAATAGTAAATTTACCATTTTCAACAATCAGATGAATTTTAATAAGTTAATCATTTGAATTTGACAAAAAAATGAAAATATTACTTTCTTAACTTTTTACTTGTTTCACAGCTCAGAAGTAATAAACCAGACTCATGAACATCAGCTGATTAATCTTGGGGACTACCCAGAGAAGTGGAAAACCACAACGTCTGATGTCCATCCTGCAATTAAATCAGGTGAGAGCGCATTGCTTTGTGTGGTCTTACACTTAATGTTATCGTAGGAAAACATTCTTTAAACATCGACTGAAATGTGCTGTTAAAATACGCATGGAATGATGGGAGTAGGCCCTGCACTCTTAACCTACGTCTGCAGGTACATTATGGGCTCGCATTTGTCTTACCCTTTTATTCAGATCCTGTCCTCCTGGTGAAGAAAGACAGAAACTTCAGCTCCGTTCCCAGGGGAGACATGGATCCTGAGCGAAACCGTGCAAGGATGACAGCCACTTCATACAAGTTCTTCTTTTCAAAGGTGAGAACGAGGGCCTGCTGATTCTCCCATTGCTGTTTTTTTTTTTCGTAATATGCCAAAAGTGTAGGAAAACCAAGCCTTAGTCATAGTGATTTGATCCCCTGTGACCTGTGGACGCCTGAGTGCTAAAGAGGCAGAGCTGGTGTTTCCCTTTTCAGAATATCCCCAGGGGGCCCCTGGACCGCGTCGATGGGCCTGCCTCCAGGACAAAGAGCAATGTGGTGCTGGGGCAGGCCGGCAAGGAGGGCCTGTCATACACGTCGAGTTCAAGTGTGGACTATCCTCACAGGACAGCACCCCGTGTTCTGCCCATCACTCCCTCCCCTGGCTATGAGATGCCCAATGAAGGCAAGCGCAAGAAAAGGAAATGGCTTTTGTAGAAGCCTTGCAGATGGGCACACACAACATGGGCCTTCTTAAGGTGGACACCATTACAAGCGAAATTATTCAACAGGACAGAACACCACCTGATTACCTTTGACCCAAGAGCAAGTGATTGTTATCATCATGAATGATAACTTTAGTCATTTTCAGTCTTGTTTCCTGAAAATGTTTATTGATGGTCTTGCTAAAGGAGACATATACATGCAATTGCATGAGTAGATAGGCTTTTTAGCAAAATACTGTATTTAATATTTTGTATTTTTCCACCAGAAACTGGACCAAAACTGACTACCATGCAGACAGACTACCCACCAGTGAAGGGCACAAGGCACTCACTTCGCCCAGAACAACTTGAGCTGGTACAGTGCTTACCAAAAGATAATTGTTTTCTCCAGTTTGATCACATACTGTATAATAATGGTACAGAACTGTTGATTGGCTCATCCTGTTAAGGCACTGTTCCAGTGCATGGAGGTTGTAATTAATGTTGCATCACAAGCATGATTGGGCATTCCAAGCTGGGTGAGCAATGGGGAGAAAACATTTAAAAAGAAAGTAATTGTACAAGCTCATATCTGTGTACCACTATCTGTGGACATCTGAGGTCAGAAAGCAACAAGTTACATGGGATTGTGTGAGGTAAACCAGTCCTATCAATTCAGGACACTGAAATGAGCAGTTCTGTTGTAGGGGTTATAGACTAATTAAGAAATCCGCGTGAACCTCTTCCACGTACTTTCAGTCGACTGAGATGGTCAGAAAAAAGTTTAATGTAACAGCAATTCTCAGAATTACAGCACTGCATGTTTCCCTCTGTCACTACCCCACGCTCAGTGCAGTAAGATATTTGTGTTACTTATTGCACACTAATTTTGTCACTCTGGTGCTCCTCTTAAAGTGGCAGTTTGCTTTATTTTGGATTTGGATTTCAGTTTTACTGTATGTGTGCAATTGTCCCAGATTGTTTTTATGTGCACTGCGCTGGTTTGAAATAGTAGGAAATAGTTACTATACAAATTAGATTAAACCTTATTTGTTAAAGAATAATTAGCTGATGTACACACGTACAACCTCTGAACAAGCTGCTTTGGAGTTACTTTGAATGTCTTGTCTTACTTCAGACATCCCAAATTCCAGGTCTATATTTACAGTAGTCCAAGACTACTGTAAATATGCACACAAAAAACCGTCTTGGACTAACGATATCAAAAACCCCAGAAAATGAACTATCACCATGTCTGGATCAACTAACTACATTAGGCTGTGTACTTAATCTGTGAATACTAGCAAGCTGTACTCTACTGATAATGTACCTCTTTTATCTTGTATTCATGAACTTCTTTTGTCATCCACAGCTTAAAGGTAGCCACATTCCTGCTCATTTCAAGAGGGGGTATTTCACAACAGCCTATAAAGAGGATTATACACAAAAGCGTCCCATCAGGAACGTGCTGGCCCATGTGCCTGTGCAAACTGTCAGTCATATGCCCTTTTAAAGAGGAGAGAAGCCACCATTGCTTTGTGCGAGTATCATCACTGCACCACAATCCTTGGACTCATTTAGATCACGGCTTCTCCGTACAGCCAGTTTGGATCATGTACCTTTGCAACATATCAACCATGTGTCCTTTGTGTATTGTTTTATAAAAACAAGAGTTATAATCGAATAAGCCTGTTTTCTCAGGTAGAAACTATTGTTAAAATGTGCACTACGATTTTTGTGTTTAATGTTTTTATTTGAAGTGGCCAGTATTCCAATAATTTGTCTCTATCATGAACATAATGCATTGATTTTTTTAGATTTAGTTTTTTCTTTTTTCCTTTGCTTGCCACACTATTTAGCTGGAACATTAGTGCAAATAAGAGTGCCTGCTAAATTGTGTGATGAAAATTATAATTTATAACCAACTATAAAATGAGCACATATTGGATCCCACTGCACCATATTAACCATGCCACTTTAACATGCATTTTATGCTTCTGATAATAGGGACATATTATGCACAACAATTATAACTAAGACAGATGTGCAATGTCACCTGTTGTCAGATTATATGAAATTACTTAAGTAAACTGATTACCAGTACTAATACCAGATTTCAGTGCAAGTGCTGGACTCAGAGGCGACAAATGAGGCAACAACAAAATAATGACACTAATATATAAAAGCAATGGCCAAGCTAAAGTATTGATACAGTCTGTTTTCAAATCGTTTCTTGTTGACAAGCCGTTGGGGTCATTAAGTACGGTGGCTCTGAAGTGCAAAACACAAAAACAAAAAGAAAATGCAAAAACAAAACTTTCAGCCCTGGAGTGCAAATGCAACATACAAAAACAAAAAGGAACGGCCCTGAGGTGCAAAACACAAACAAACAAAAGCTTTCAGCCCTGAGGTGCAGATGCAACATGCAAAAACAAAAACTAGTAGCCCCGAAGTGCACTGTTGCACTTAAACAAAAAGAAAACGCAAAAACAAAAACTTTTGATGCAACATACAAAAACAAAAAGGGGTGGTCCTGAGGTGCAGATGCAACATACAAAAACAAAAACGTGCAGCCCTGAAGTGCAAAACACAAATACAAAAAGAAAATGCAAAAACAAAAAGGATCAGCCCTGACCACCACTGTTGCACTTCGGGCCTACTAGTTTTTGTTTTTGTATGTTGCATCTACACCTCAGGGCTGCTAGTTTTTGTATGTTTGTGTTTTGCACTTCAGGGCTGCTACTTTTTGTTTTTGTATGTTGCATCTGCACCTCAGGACCACCCCTTTTGTTTTTGTATGTTGCATCTGCACCTCAGGGCCGAAAGTTTTTGTTTTTGCGTTTTCTTTTTGTTTCAGTGTTTTGCACTTCAGAGCCACCGTAATTAAGCGTTCAACTGCCTTGGTTAGCAACTTCCAGGCAGGGTCTGCCTCCCGAGTGAATTTGACAAAGCCAATAGCGCTGCATTGTATTTGTTCGCCACCAGGGGGCAGGCTAGATCAGATGGATGCAGCGTAAATAAGCGAAGGCCCTTCACAGTATAGAAAAAGGCATACGTTTAATTCAACTTTGACAAGCCGTATTTTACCACAGGGAGGCGATATATTACTTTTGGGTACTTTCAGGGAACAAAGAAAGCGAGCAAGTTATTTTTCACTCTTAACAACACGTTTTTGGGGAATTGTATTATTATTTACCATATTGTATACGACTGTGTAAAAACACACATAACACATCTGAAACACAGATTTATAATTAAAGGAATGTAGTAACCTATGTTACTGTCAATTACCCAGAAATATAACTAATTCATTAAAATGATCGTCTTTCTTATTAAGCTGATAATTCAGAAAACCGAACGAATTCCTATAACCAATCGTGTCTTTTAGTTCTTAGAATGTGAAAACCAAATTAAGCTCGTCAACGAGTCAGTTAAATTCGGTATAGATTTGAAAACAAAAAGTTCTAGCAGCGATCAAAAGTTGGGGTAAACAACTGCACTCGAGTACATTACAAATGCCCAATGGGAGGAACTTTCATGTCCTGGGGCATGCTCAGTCAGCTTGTTTTCGTCAGAGAACCTGTAACCATCAATCACCACCGTGAGGAGCTAGTCCCGCTCGCTATCCACACCCAGCGAAGATGTTTATTAGCTAGCAACAATCCATGGCAAGACTCTTACATAATAAATTCATAAGGCCCGCCCCTTTGACATCGTGCATAAGGTAGCTCAAGAGAGGCTGCTCTTGCACTTTTGTTTTGCAGCTATTGCGCACAAGAGTACTCGTTAACACTGCTATCATTTTAGAAGTGAGAGCACTTCATTACAAACAGCAAAATATTAATTCCCACTGTTAGCATATCTGAAATATCGGACGTGAAGATGATTTTCGACAAATTGAAAAAGTTTTTCATCATCTTCGACTCTCCTGAAATCGACACCCCTCCCGTATTCAGCAGCGGGGATGTAGTGTCCGGTAAAGTGGTCTTGGATCTTGCAGGGGAGAGCAAAGTGGAGTCGTTGAAGTTGCACGCCGAAGGTTTTGCTAAAGTACATTGGACTGAGTCTAGAAGTGCCGGAGCCAGCACAGCCTACACGCAAAACTACAGCGACGAAGTGGAATACCTCAATCGGAGAGAGGTGCTTCTGCAAGCAGGTCAGTCATTCAGTCTCAATGCCGCAGCTCTAGCCTGTGCTTCCGAGCACCAGAATGAGAATTTTCCTGAACAGCTGAAGTGTTTCTCGAAACAATGGAGGGCTTGTTGATGGTTTAAAGTGAGTGAATAACTACTTTTCCCTTAAAGTTTTTGTTTGGGATTCATATCGACAGATGGAAATTAAAAGTTTAAGAAGTGTGCAATTGATTGTGTTAGATATATAAAATGTAGGCTACGTATCCTGCAGCTCGTGAGAAGTTTATTCCGTGTTTTGCAAATAATTAATTTAGAATCGATTGTCTTTTGTTTCGGTGCATATTCGTACTTGACCAGTTTATAGCAGACTTATTGACTACAGGTTTTAATAAATCCCATAAATCTACCGTTAAAGTATGACTTAAACATATCCTTAAACCTTTGTTCTCCACTAAGAATGCTTAAAGATCACAGTGCAGCAAATCCGGCAGAACATTTCACTTGCAAACCGTTTAAATGAGTAGCCTATTCAAGTAAATAGGGTTTCGTCTGAAAGCTGACTTAATTTTTAAGACGTAATCACAACTGGGAGATTGCAGAAAAATATCAGGTTGTTTTGAAGATATTTGGTAGCTCTGGACATTGCCTCAGGGCTCAGCAGTGACAAAACAAATTGTTCGGTTTAAAAGGAACTGCCTCTGAATGCAAATATGCTGGCAACAGGAGTCATGTGATTAAGGCCACAATGATACACAAAAACTGAAACTAAGAAGTATATGATAGGATCGACGTAGTCTGTTATGAATTGTGCATGTAGACCCTCTTTGTGTCTTATTTTTCAATGGGGTAAACCTTTCGTAACACAAAATTTGGTTTCTTTAGGGATCTATGAATGAAGTTGCAAATGGCTGATATCTTTCTTTTTTTTAAATAGACAATGGCGACTTAACTGTTCTACCAGCTGGACGGCATGAATTCCCCTTCAGCTTTCAACTGCCTGAAGAGTAAGTATGCTCTTGCACTTTGTTAAATGATTGCAGAAGAAATTTATTCTAGTCAAAAGCTACTGTACAAAATGAATGTGAACCTTTCTTCCTGTCTTGAAAGCAGTGTAATAATTTTAGATGGCTTTCTTGCATAATGCTTTATAGGAAATGTCATTCTCTGTATTGTTTTGAAATATGCTGCTAACATTCATTCTGTGATCCCCAAAGGACACTGGTGACCTCATTCGAAGGAAAGCATGGCAGCATTCGTTACTGGGTGAAAGTGAAACTGCACAGACCCTGGACCACAGTAAAGAAAATCAAGAAGGAGTTCACAGTTATTGAGCCCATTGACATCAACACACCAACCCTGCTGGTAAGATTGTTGTGTTTGTGCTTTATTTTCCATACCGTGTTGCCTGCTCACAGGCTGTTTTATAGAATAGTCACTGATGTGCATCTTTTCTTTTCCCTGTTAGGCTCCCCAAGCTGGTACGAAAGACAAGCTGGCACGAGTATGGTATCGCAATTTTGGGCAGGTGTCAGTGACAGCTAAGATTGACCGGCGGGGATACACACCAGGTAAGAACAAACCTTATTTTCTTTCCTGTTCCTCAACAACCTCTGCTGTGTGGACCATAGACATGCCCTCCCTTTGATTCTCCTGCCTCTGACCAAGCGACCCCATTTTTTTTTTTTTCCTTCACACAGGCGAGGTGATCCCCGTTTTTGCCGAGTTTGATAACGCCACCTCTCGGTCAGTGATGCCCAAGGCCTACATCATCCAGACGCAGACCTTCATCGCCAGGGGCACCATGAAGCAGAAGCGCTCTGTGGTGGCCACGCTGTGCGGCGACGCCGTGGGGGCTCGGCGCAGGGAGATCTGGCATGGCCGCGCCATCAAGATCCCTCCCGTCGGACCCTCCATCCTGCACTGCCGCATCATCAAAGTGGAGTACATGCTGAAGGTCAGTCTCAACTCGCTGCCTTTGAGATATCAGTCCACAATCCATGATGGGAAGAGTTTATTTAGGAAGAATATTGTATCGGCTGTTAAATTCTGTAGTCCCAAATCGTCAGCGAAGTCGGGCTGAGTGAGGTTGCGTGTAGTTGTTGCCTTTATGGAGCCATTATGGCTCAGATGAAGGCTCTGTAAGAATACTGCGTGTTTCTGACCTGCCTTTGTCCTCTCCCTCCCAGGTGTGCGTGGATGTGCCCGGGACATCCAAACTGTGCCTGGAGCTGCCCCTGGTCATGGGCACCATCCCACTCCATCCCTTCGGCAGTCGTACCTCCAGCGTCAGCAGCCAGTACAGCGTCAACCTGGAATGGCTTCGCATGGCCATCCCGGAGCAACCTGAGCGTGAGTATCATCCTTCAGCTTTATATTTTGGTGCGGTTGATGCACGTTATAGGACAGACTTACCGAACAAGGAAAGAAAAGACCCATCTAATTTTTTGAACCCACTCTTCTGTCATGTGCAGCTCCTCCGGATTACAACAGCATTATCACAGAGGAAGAGGCCGAGCAGAACATGAGGCCCCCTGAGGCTGAGGAGGACTTGAGCAGCGTACTGGAGCGCCCCTTCTTTACCTACGTCCAGGAGTTCCGCTTCAGGCCCCCTCCAGTGTATTGTGAGGTGAGTCCACTGCCAGCCACCCATACCTGAATTGTAGGAGCTGACCAAGTTAGCAAAATATGCTTGTGTTTCGATTACTGTAGTTACGTTTTGACATACAGATAAATATCAGGGTACAAGGAGTCAGGAGAAATTGATGCTATCAATACAAAATTTTGATGAATGCTGTCTTCTGGAGTCTTAAGGTCTCTCTTCTTGTGCCTTCAGGTGGACCCACACCCTCAGCCAATCAACATGAGACCACGCTGCATGACATGTTGAACGATTTGCCCCAACAGAGTTGCAAGCGATGACCTGACAGAAATTAAGCAGAGATTAAACCTAAGAGATTAGTTTTCTCCTGGAACTCTCTCCAGACCTGGAACCGAGCCCCAGGAAATTGCCCCAGCTTTGGGTTGGACTGGCACGCGACACAGAGAGGAGTGCGAGAGTGGACAGAACCTGAGCGTGGGAAGTTCCTCTGAAAGGGAAGAAGGACAGGAAACGTGAACATGAACTTTCCCCTCATCCTGTCTTCCTCAGTGATAGGCTCCAGTCAAGGCCTCAAAGCTGCATTTTGCCCCACCGGTAGTTCACAGACAGTTCTGTGCATGTGTGTGGGGGGGCCAGGAAACATTGGGAGATCATTTCATGGGTGGAGGTGGAAAAAATGCTTTAAAAAAACCTGTGGTCTTCAGTACTTCAGTACTTATTTTAACTGCATAAACCAGTTGCCAGCTTGTCTTTCTGGTCAAAGGAGCCACATGCTATCCAGGGTTTGAAAAAAATTTATCATCCCCTCCACCTTATCCCTCAGCCAAAAAATGCCCGAACCTGCATTTTTTAAAAACGCGCAATGTCTTGAATTGTAGCCCCTCTGAAAGTTTCAATGATGGGATATGCAAGTAAAGAAATCAAAGAATGGGTCACATATCTAAGCAATGTGATTTTGATTAGATGCAGTGGTTTCAAAGCCGGTCTAATCAGCAGGTTTTAAGGTAGGCTGCGCAGGGGAAAAATGAGAGAAATGGAAAATCTAGAAAAGCTTCTAGTATCTGAAAGTGAATGACAAGCACTGCATGAGATGTGTTCAGAAGCATCGGTTGTCTTGCCCCTCTGGTGAGGAGAGATGGCCTGTAAAGATTTGTGTTTGTAAATCATCATAATGGAAAAGAGAAGTTGAGCGTATGTTGAAATATTGTTCTTGTGTTATAACTTTAACACAAGGCCTATATGCAGAAATGGCCACATGCCATACTTCTTCCTCAGAAAAAGGGGAATCTAGATGTTCTGATTCTCTGTGCTTGGGCATACCAAAGATACTAGCTTTATAAATCGCTGTTTACACCTCTTAACAGTGGAGAGTGGATTAGAATTGCAGTCAATGCTGCAGAAAGCACAAAAGAAAAGCTACTTTTTGGAGAACCAAAAGTGTGGATGTCCGAGCCATGTTATTGGTGCAGTTGATTTGATCCAGGTGCCTTATCAATGTACTACAGTGTGGTTTGACTAGTACAGGAAAGTTGATCAATGGTACATGAAGCTATAACTTGATGATGATGCCACTCTGAAGTATAATGCAATACATTCCAAAACTTGGAGGCTTGTCCTCTTCTCCACATCATCAAGAAATGTGGCTTGCGGTCACTGACATTCACCTGTTGTGATGTGCATGGCATTCATCTTAAACTGAATGTATTTTATATACTTGTTTATGTTGAATTACTGAACTTGCCAAAGATTTGTAATTTTTTAATTTTTTAAAATAAACTATATAAAATATATATTGTCATGAATTGCTTTGTGGTATACAGTTTTCCAGAGATTGAAAAGAAAGTTTGCATGGTGGTGGGGGCCGTCAAAGTTACTTTTTTCTAATCCAGTGCAGATTAATCTGTTTTGGTTGTTGGTCTAGTTTCTACATGTCCATTTTTCTTTTCTCAAGACACTGCTGATATGCATGCCCTTTAAAAATGCATGCCCCAATTATCTTTGGTTTGTAGAAGCTGGAACAATCCATTCTTTTTTGCTGACTATGAAGAGCTCAAGGCCTTAAGCCAAAATATGCTATAGAAGACCTTCTATTGTTTCTTGCACCACATTGTGGTAACCTAGATCTTTATAATGGAAACCCTTAATGTAATTCAATGAAGCACTCACTTGACATCCAGTCATGAGCAAGTTACGTTTATCACATAAAATCTGATATGCCCCCCATGCCTGGCCTTTGACATTCTGCCAGTTATGAAAGCATATGTGGTAAGGCAGAGAATGCTGGGACGTTGTATGGGACATTTCAAGAAGCCTGTACTCTGGGTTTGGAATAGGAGAGCCTCGGATTTCACTTAAAAGTCAGTGAATGGCCAATATCATCAACACACTGTGTATGAAAGCACAAGCATCTCACTCAGTTCTTGGGTTTTTTTGCTTTTATGTGCAATAGGGAAAATATACTGGTGAAAAACAAGTGTGGTCACACGTAGCACATATGTACCTAACAACTAAGCAATGACTTAAAGCTGTGGAATGATAAGTGCCCTTTTACTGGTCTGATAAAATGATGCATTACTCAGATTAATCCATTTCTTTATTTGAATGCATTGACTTACTGACCAATACAGTCTGAAACGCACACATATCATCACAAAAGCCTTAAGTGTATACATTGGCTGAACTTTTAGAGTACGTGTACTAATAATTATTCATAACGGGAAACTTTTATTTTTCATCCAGAACTATTGCGTAAGGTGCTATTGCGAATGTCTATCAGAATAAAAAAACAACAGATGTATTTCCAGCACGGTAGTCTCCCGAGTGAATGATACGTACTGCTAGGCAAATTCCATGGGTAGTCACTGGGACAGGAGAAAACGAAAAACATATCAAACAGGCTTGTCCTGTTGTTCAGCTGATTGTCACACAATGAGTGACACCTGTTTGTCTGCGAGAAGACAAAGGAGGGTACTTTGTCATTTGTCAGCAATACGTTTCACAATGTATTGGTGTGGGGAGGGCCTGCTTGGTGTAATCATAGAATGTTGTTATGTTGTAGTTTGGTTGATTTTGTATTATTGGTGATACCCCTAATAATACATGTGTTATAAAGCAGGGGTGATTCATTTAATACCGCTCAGAAAATATAATATTTATTGATGTCAGCACTGCAGTCCTCAACCTGATAAGTTGGATCAGATTTCCATGAAAATAGGGCAAATTAAAATAATGTAGACTTCAGATACCTTTGCCTCTCCACTTTAAGAATGCCAGAGCTAATTGTTTCACGGTCATGGGTGTACTGGTGGTAATGGTCCTATGCAATTTGTTATTTACGAAACAACAAAGGACTCGATTGTGTGGGTGTGTGCCAAATTCTTTTCTTTCATTGCTCTCCTGTTTTTGCCAGTTGCTGCGTTGCTGGAGGATTATTCCATATCAAGTATATGTAAAGGAATGACCACTTTGACCTCACGCCTTAATATCTATGGTTACAATGTCCTGGGACTTCCCAGACCCTTTATGACGCTTGTGATTCTTTATCTACAGGAATGTAATTGGGGAAGTGAATGTGCAATCTAAGGTTAAATTAACTACACAGAGCAAAAAAAGTGTTTAACATACACTACCAAATACCATGCAAAAGCTGACTTTCTACAAATAGAAAAATGTGTGCTCGGCTTGTGTCACGAGAAAAGAAAATTAATGTAATGCACCCTCTGAGATACTTTAGCATTTATTATTTAATTTATTGATTTATTCACTTGCATTATTTAAATAATATTTCCTCTGGTTGTACTTATTGGGATTATTATTGGGTATTACTATTGGGACAAAATTTTTCATCATATTACAACGCTTCTCTTTCAAGATTGACCGGGCACACTTCATTAAAATTTCTGTTATGCTTCAACGGATAAGAGACAAAGAAAGTGAAAACGTCAAAATTTCTAACAACACTGATAAAATGACTAGACAGTCATTTTATTGAATTATAGACATTAGAACAATATTAATATTGTGTTTCTGTGTGTTTCTCTTCAAGGAGTTCAACGCGGGTCATGTAAACATAATGCCTTACTGGCTTTCAGTAAGGTGAGGGAAAGACATGTTCCTACACATCCTGCGGACACATTTCATGTCGCTCTTGACAAACACCACAATAAAATCCTGGCTATCTGGTGGAGGACCGAAGTGACACATCATAACTCAGGTGACCTAGCTGGATACCCCTGAAATGTGGACATGGCCAGAAGAACCTTTTTTAAAACGTATATAAAACAAAATCCCTCCCATACAACCTGATTTGTGAAACCTGTTTACAATGTGAAAGAAAAAGAGAGAGAGAAAGAGGCAGAGAGTGAGAGAGATTATGTTACCTGCAGGAGGTACCTGCATTACACTATGACGCACGTGTCCGTTAAGGACTTCTCAAGTATACACGGTGTTCTTGTTGACAATCACAAACAAGTCTTCCCTTTAGATTTTCAGTGTTCTGTGGAGTGTGCAGATTGAGCAGCTGCCATGCAGAAATGTACAATATAGGCACACAGAGGCCTGCATGCACACATGCTAATGACAAAAGCATGCCTCAAATTTCTGCACACAAGCATACGTGTGTCGTGTGTCACATCCCTCACTTTTGTGCTTGGCACATTTGATGAAGTTGTTTTCACCTTGACAATGATGCCCATCTCCATGCACCGATTTTCCTGCAGTTTTTCTCTTCATCCCCGCAGACTGAAACAGATAAAAGGGGAAAAACTTTTCAGATCAGCACAAAGACCACAAAGAACTGTGTGCAGCTTCTCAAGGTCGCTGGCAGGAAGTCACTTATCCTGTTTTTTCTCATGTTTATTTTTTTATATCAGCTCTAGACTAAAACCAGAGTTTTGTGAGCTCACTGGAGAGCTGATATAATAATTTGTATAAGGTTAGTTAAGCAATCCCTCAGTATAAATCCCTTAGCTGTCAGTCATATTGCCTTGCTGCAAGTTTTCATTTGTGAATTTTTTTTTCAGTTCTATAGAAATGGCATGACTTGACTGGAATTCTGGCATGGGCTTGCAAGGACAAAATCAGTACCAAATTTTAATGTTTCTTCTTCCAATGGAAGCAATTAACTGTTATATCCTCAGGTATATACTGCTGTTTGGTGATTATTTCCCCCCCCCCCTTCCCCTGCATTGCTTCTTTGCACACAGGAGATTGCTAGTGGGTTTGTTGCCCTGTGGGAGTGTCAGTATTTGTCTGTGGAAGCCTAATTTCAAGGTCGAAGCATGTCACCACAATCCAGTACTTGAGCTTGATACTGGATATACAGGCTGCCAGTTCACTTAATGTCTGGGCAAATATTGTTTGTTTTGATCATACCACAGACATATGTAAGACACAGATTATATGAACTCATGGAATCACTGAAATAAGAATAACTATAATGAAAAGGAGGAGTCTTTCCGTGGCTGTGTTCTTACCAGAGGGGTTATGTGAACCCTGTGACCCTCCTCTGGATCCACCACTGCCACCAATGGAAAGTGATCAGGACCAGAACAGCTGTACCTGACAGAAACCTGTAATAAATCTAAGGTCCAGAGGTCTGAAAAACATTTATCAATAGGCCACTGATCGATTAGAAATGTATCTTTTATTCCAGGCTTTCTAATTACTTCAATGCTGATGTTTCAGAAGTAGAGGAAAGGAAGTTGTGTGGTCAGGTCAGGAGTATGGAAAAAAAAACTATGGTAACTCCCCCACCCCCATGTGCCCTAATCATCTTTTAGCAGCTCCTTGCAGAGTACAGTTTGTCACTTCCGAGCCACTCAGGTTTCATTCTGGTGGACCTGACATTCAAAGCAACGCAAGTGAGTGCTTGTGAGAAGCGTGTTGACTGTACCCAGGGGATCAACTGTCTGCAGCTCCTGAAAGAGTTCCATGGAAATCAGTGTGACTTCAGAGAAAGGCCAGCCAGACAAGGAGACTCTTTTAGCAGCATACAGCAACTATAGCTGAACCTCACCTTCTGAAAAGCAGTACCCAAATATATTTCATGGGGGGTCAGAAAAACAAGCTGAGTTGCATTTTTGTAACGAGCAGAACTATCTGATTTAAAAATATATCTTTTTGCTTTCCAATGAATGATGCCATTCTCTCTTTTTATGTTTTGCTGGAAGTGGTTTTCACAAACTACTGCTTCTAGCAAATTAAGGCCAAATGTTTATTTTTTAGAATTAGTACATTTTCATCTTTCATCGAACTACAGAAACTACAGTTTTCAGTGTTCTTGATTAGTTGAGACTAATAGCACACAATATCACAAGTAACATTATGCCTGGAAACAACAGGAGTGAAGATAAGCTCGGATGTGCAGTATGTTAATTTAAATAGAAAATGATATGTAAGTTTACAGAAAAATATTTTGGATACTGTTTACTTTTGCTAGTCTGAGCTTAGGTCAATTATTTTGTCAACTGAACAAAAGTTGTAAAAGTTTTTTTTTTTTTTTTTAGCATTTGACATTTCCACCTACACTATTGGATGCACTCGCACAAATAATCAAGCTCAACTGAGTGAAGTTATACTTTACTTGAGTGCCTCAGCTGTAGCTCCTATACCCAAATGTTCACAAATAGTATGTACCATACCAGTATCACCGTCTTACATCATAAACTAAATTTACCCTATGTACCCTGGCACAAGAATTTACATTGACAAATAAATAAGATGGAAGATATAGCCGCAATGGACAACAGGGTCCAAGCAGTATTGGGCGATGGTGCAATATGAATAAATTAAAGAAAACAGAGCTATTGTAATGAATGAAACTATATCCCAGACTTGTTAAACAAAATTTATGTAAAAATACTGAACAAAAAACAGAGTAAAACCGACATTATCAAAACACTAAAATCGGCTCAATTCAGCCTTGCATCAAGGGATTTGCACAAAACCTCCTAGGAATGTTTCAAATAGAGTGTCTGGGGTGCGCAACAAATTTCATAGCAATTGTCCAATCACAATTGTCTTAAAATGTCACAGGCCACACCCATCAAAACCGATTTGGACCAAATCTGGTATTTTAAATAATGTGTGACTCTACAGCATGTGTAAAATTAATGAGATTATATTTATCCAATTACGAGATATACAATTTTGGGATTTGTGGCACACCCTAAATCGGAGTTACGATGTAGGAGTTACAGCCTTTTAAATATGAAAATTTGAATCTTTAATTATAGCATCACTGTCTGACCACCTAAAAAAATAGTCCTTTTGTATGAGTTTGCACATCATATCTGTTTTTGGTGAAAATTACCTGTTTCTAGTATTTACCATCTCACAGGAATTTGCGAAAAGCTGGAGGAAGAACCTGAAGAATAATAATAAACCAGCACAACAACCAAAGGGTCCAGCCCTTTTGTTTTTGTGCTGGTTTTATTTAGATTTCATTTTATAGCAAGAAATACTACTACTAGTACAAATACATTATATTAATTGATAAATATTAATGAGGGCCAAAAACAAATGTAAAGTATCCAGCCTTCATCTACACGTGTTGTTATTTCTTATGGGTTCTTTGTTGTTCATAAAATCTCAAGATACATACGACTATTTTCCTTCTTGAAGGAACAAAAACAAGAAGTCAATGTCCCGAGCCTCGTACTTGTTCACATTAGTAGTATCCGCATGGTCGTCATTCAACCATGCCCAAAACTGTAAGGTGGAGCTTTGTAGAGCAGGAAAGGCGATGTTTTCCTTGTTTTTTATTTCTCTGGGCAGGCAATTCCATGGCTAACCATTGGGGGGTGCATGTTTCCCCAGGGAATAGGAATACCAGCATGGTTTCACTGGATATGCACTTAAGATTGTCAGGGAAGGTACTGAAACAAATGAATAAAGCATTGAAGTTCGTATATTAAACATTGAAACAAACGGATAACACAATCCCTCTGTCTCTCTGGTGTAAATTTAAAAATGTGCACTATTACTACTGCCTGGGGTGCGCATAGTCATGTCTAACATGCATATCTAACATGAATATCGCAGCAATACCATGGATAGTCCTTCTGAACATTTGTGGAATGACCTTGAGAATTGTGTGGTATTTAGGACACTGAGAAATTCAATAAAAATGGTTCCAGGCATGCATCTGATGTGTCATATGCATTGATTTGTATCAAGTTGTCATGCATGTAACTTGAAAATATCCACATAACGTCAAGTCTATTCAGTAAAATGCAAAGGCAATTTATAGACAATTCAGACGTTTTCCTGATAATAAATATGTGAATTTGTTGAAGGCAATAGTGATGTTTTGACCAAGCCTCTCAAACCACGTAGTTCCAAGTGATAATTTTGTCAACGAATCCACCCTGGAAAAATATTATCATTGTCTTGATATAACGGTCCCATACATTCATCACCATGCTTGAATGAATTGGTATTGAGTCTTGTTGGAGAGTGTGTTATGTAACTGTTTGAGCATGAACCTCTCAGAAACATGACAAAAACGGTGCTAAAACAGCCCTGGGGTAGAAAAAGGGGAGTTCTATTCTTTTGGCTCAGAGAATTCCTATGTTGACACCAATCCCTGGGGTGGGAGAGCTTTCCTGGTCACTGACGTCTTTCAGCATGGAGAAGTAAACAAAGTGAAGCAGAGGGAGAGGACTGCTGTAAACAAGCATGCCATCGATGTCAACAGGATTTTGGTAACAGTGACAAAAGGGGGGCGGAACATATCTCTTTCTGCGCATGAAAAATGAGAATAGAGCAAGAGATTTAGAAAGGAGATATATATATATATATATATATATATATATATAGAAAGAGAGAGAGAGAGAGAGAGAGAGAGAGAGAGAGAGAAAAAGAAAGAAAGAAAGCAAAATCAAGATGGGGACAGCGATAGGGTTAGGGGAATAGAGAGAGAAACAGAATCTGAGTTGAACGGCCCTTGTGTGTTGGCTATGAAAGATTGTTTATTCCATCACAGTCATAATGGTTCCTCCGTATGTTTTCTTGCCGTCAGACAGGAGCAGAGAGAGGGTTGCAGTGGAATGACCATTTACAGCAATACAAAAAAGAAAATAATACTGCATCAAGATATAACAAAACACAAACTTCTCTGCTCCCATTCATCCCAAGCTCCCTCAGTACCAACAAACATCTATAATTAGAGTGAAATGTTTTTTTTTTTTTTACAAAGCTGCTGGTCCTTTAATATACATGTCAACAGAACAAGAGCTGAAGAATGTGCAGCATTTGTATCCATGGGTGGATAAAGATGAACAAAGATGAGTAACATAGAGTGGGAGTGGATTTGCTGAATAAGGCAAATAGAAAGGGAGTGTTTTTGTGTTCATGGAGAGGAATGTGTCCACTAACATGCCTCACTGTGGAGGTCTAACCTGTGTGTTCCACTCCTCCGTGCAGCTCATAATGGTGGGAAATGGATCACAATGTTTCACAGGTGTGCTCCTGTATTCCCCAGTGACCTTTCAGTTACCAGCTGTTTGGCCTGCCACAGGTCTTCGAGGACAACACAGATATCGGGACGAGGCAGTCTCACCTCATCTAACACCTGGCAGTAGGTTTGCCTTCTTGATCCACAAATTAGAAAATGTTGACAAACAAGTTCTTGCTTTCCTCTTGAATAATAAGGTCATCTGGGCCATGTGCCAGGATGTTGGCAGTGTTGTCAGGGAACATATTTATATAAAGAACAATGGTGTTTTTCAGTGAGCTTGTGCATACAGAAAACAGGTACACCTGTTTTGTTGCATAATGTGCTGCCTAATATGCTTGCAAATTTTCTATTATAATAGTTGGCAGAGTTGCCAAGTCTTGTGCATCTGGTGTGATACTCGCATCATCAACCTTAAAGGACCAGGAAGCTGAAATCTGTGAATTCTTTTCTGATTTGTTTTTGCATTCACAAAAGGCTGAGAATATTTAAAAATTTCAATTTTTGCAATAAGAATAAGAATAAGAATAAGAATAAGAATAAGAATAAGAATAAGAATAAGAATAAGAATAAGAATAATAAATAACTTCCAATTGTCTTGCTTTCTTCTTTGTCTAAATGGCAGGTTTTCAGCAGGCAGGGTTAACTGGGTGTTAGTTACATAACAAAAACCTAAAGTCGAGTAAAATCCTTTCTATATGCAATATTATAAATGATGCCATTGCCTCTTTTGTGAAGGTAAGGCAAGTTAAGTTGAAAATATCTAAGCATTGCCCCTTCTCTGGATGTGGGAAAGAAGCAATACATTTTTTCTTTTCCCAAAAAATGAGGAGACCTACAAGAAAGGGGTTTATTTCTGGAGCCCACGGGCAGTGCAATATTACAATAACTCACACAGTTAGTATTTGCAGTGCCCATTTTTTCCTGGAACTTGTCACGGAATGTGGTGGATTGGTAAGTAGGCCTACTGTTAGCTAGCGACAATTAAATAGCTTTCAAGCTTAGACATGTGGATTCAAAGACTTTCTTTATTCGAGTATCATGTCCGGAGTTTGAGACTGCTAGAGTCTAATGTTAGTGTACAGTAACTCAGTGTTACAGCATTATTACACACTGAATGATCTTCAGGTTTAACTATATGATGGTAAAGCCTAGTTTATGTTGCTTTCTTTCGTTTTTTGCTGGTAGTGTAAGGTTACTGC
This sequence comes from Anguilla anguilla, assembly GCF_013347855.1. Lineage (NCBI taxonomy): Eukaryota > Metazoa > Chordata > Actinopteri > Anguilliformes > Anguillidae > Anguilla > Anguilla anguilla. Next base: position 22,463,149 of record NC_049204.1, on the reverse strand, counting down.
TCTAACTGGCTTTAACCCAGCTAAAGCAACATCAACACATCATTGATTGTTCATTTCCTAAAAACTTGTGTGCGCGCGATACATATAAGCAAGATACAATGCGATGCTTGGATCTAGAACCATGGAGGACATAACCCCTCCCCCCCCCAAACCACTGGTGGGAGAAGCTACTTGTGTTCTGCTGATGTAAACTCCTGCTCATACTTGGCTATTGAAATAGTCCAGGCTCAAAGTTGTGATGTCTGGGTGACAGGGTTCTAATGGCACTCATCTAAATCACTGAGGAGCCCCTTAGCTTTCATAGTTCTAAAAAAGGCCATTTTTGTGGCATGCAAGTTGGAAAGGCCTTCCTTTCTGTCACTTAATATTACGTTTACCCTTGTATCCAATGATCACGTTCAGACTTATAGGAAAAGCGAATGTTACGAAAATATGAAAACATCCACGGAAGGAATGCGCAACTTGTCATGCTATATTTGGACATGTCTGCCTGGAAAACAACATTTTCAGCTGCACATACCACCCCCATGCATACTGAATATAGTGTGTGCACTACAGACAGCATAGAGATAAGGAATTCACCATTGAAAAACATCCATCCATTTTCTCACCACTTGATCCAGATCAGGGTTGCGGTGGCAACAGGGCAAGCAGAGCAGCCCAGACGTCCCTTTCCCCAGCAACTTCCCCCAACTCCCCAAGGTGATCCCAGGCCAGCCGGTGGATGTAATCCCCCAGCGTGTCCTTGGTCTGCCACTGGGTCTCCTCCCTGATGGCCATGCCCAGAAGGCATCCTTATCAGATGCCTTATTTTTTTTTTTTTACAATTTATTAGGCTGAAACTAATAATGTTACGCCCCTCCATTGCACGACTGGTTGACTGACTGAAAAAGTGTGGAAATTTATTTAATTTACAAAAAGAAGGAGACTTCCAATATTAGCGATTGCATATTTAACAACACAAGCTATTCACTTGCTGCTCTAAAAAGTTGCTAACAGAAGATGCACTCCAGCAGCTGTATGATTTTAATGGTTTAGCGTCGCTGTAAAGTGTATGGGGAAACGTAATGCTCAATAATTTAACAGTAAAGGAAGTTATTGGCTGCAATGATAAAATGATTTTGAATTGTACTAAAATGTATTAAATCAAATGAATTCGATTTTTAAAAAGACAAATCAAAACCTGGAAGTTGTAAATGCATATTTATTGATATGAAACCAGATTCTCTTCCTTTGGGTCTCTTGTCTGACTTGGCGTTGGTAGCAGGGTGGAACACCAGCTGAACTAAGCCCCTGTGGTGTGTGAAGGCTGACGGTTGAATGTGGCTGTTGCCTGCAGGGAAGGGTTTCCAGACACGCTGCATCTGTGCTCTGAATCAGAGCTCTCTGCTGACCCTTCGCTCGGCCGGGCGGCCTGGTTTCTCCAGAGACTCTGTGGTCGTGATCTGAAACATCTGTTTCATCACCATGTCGCTTTGCAAACATTTACGTCCAACCGCTTATGCAGAGCAGTGGTTGGCTGCACTGTTTGTTTTCTCCAGGCTGCTCCCCAGACATCTTCCCCTCAAAGGACATGTGCTTAGTTATGTAGGAGCCATTATAAAACATGTCTCTAATTATGGTCCCACCTACCTGCACAAGTTCAGTCACGCATTCAGCCGTCAGTGTGCCCATTTTTGGGTGCCCCTCCACACGTACATGCACTCGTCACTTTTTTATTTTGAGTATTAAAGTCCAGCTTGTGTCACTATGTTCGCTGTTAGGTCTACTTTACATATCAATACAGAAAGCCATCGTGCTGTAGATTATATTCCAGAAAGCACAGTGACTAGGTAAGAGATCATGGTTGACCACCACAGCTGTTTTTGCATTTTTTGTTTTGCTTTATCAGACTAGAATGTTGCAGTGTTCATGTTCCACTCCTGGTATGGGGCACACATAGTAATGTGAAGTCACATAAAAAGTATAGTTTGATATTTAAACTAAAGACTACTTTGCCAGACGTGGGCTGATTAAAAAGATTTACCATGCATGCAGATCACCATGAAATATTGGCTATGTTCAGACTACAGACCTTAATTCCCAGGCCTGATTTTCTCAAATGACTGTTCATATTCATTTGTGGAAGCAAACCAACAATAGTGGAGGGTGATTTAAAAATCACTTGTGCCTCTGGCTTGGTGGGGAATGACATTCTGTGCCAATTCTGTCTTTGATTGAAAGTATACCCCACCCAGGTGTCATACACTGGCATATTAAACACATGTACATACCAAACCGTTCACATGAGTCCCTGGCCAATCACATGGCTTTGTATCAAATTTATTTCCGATACAGATGTTATTGGAGATTGGAATTGCTTTTCACACTGGTCTAAAAGCATCTAAACTGCATCACATATTAGGGGGAAAAATCTGAATATTGGCTACTTTTAGCTACATTTGAAAAATGTATCCATCAACATATAGACATATAATATTTAAATGGTATTGAACATCAGTTTAATGTGTGCTGGAATAACAAATATTACAGCTTAAGTAAAACTTAACATAAAACAATACAGAAAATTGACAGCAGAATAAATCATAATATGATGGTCTATTGGGATAATCATGAAACATCAGTATTAAGAGAGAGAATGCCTTGAATATCTATGACTCTGGAACATGCTAAACTTCAAAAAGAAATGGTAGCTATTACCAAGAATATTGTTTTTTTCCCCCTTTTCTTTCACTTTAGAGTCCAAAAGAATGACATATTAAATAAAATAAATAATGCAGGCGAATGCTCAGTTTTATGCCTGCCATACAGATACAGTGCATCATAATCAAGCACATTATTTCACTCAAAAATCATCCAAGAAATTCAACCCAGATGACCAATTCTCCTGAGAGACCGTCTCCCCCCTCTAAATCGGGCCTATACATGTGTGGAAGGTTATGTGAACCTACTTTTTTTTCTGTGAGAAAAAAGGTCTTCCCTTCAACAATGAGAAAAACAAGAAGACTCACTCAGCTCACTGTCCTGACCCTTACAATGAGCCTGATCTGTTAACAGACCAAACAAAATCAAAACAACACCACCAAAAAAGGCCTTGTTAGCCCAACGCTGTGAACTGTTGGGAAAACCAAGGACCATAGTAGGTCTTTGCTGAAGCTCCAGGGACAGTCTGTCTGACCTGGTCTGAGAGCGGTTCTCAACATCAGGGGACGATCTCAGTTTGGCAGATGATCAATAAACTTTCCATAATAACCAGACATAAGCATACAGCATACCTAGAGCTCCTGCTATGGGAATGAATGGACACATTTAAAATATGAGGGCCCCACTGCCCAGTCTCTCTTTCTCTCTCTCTGTCTCTTGCTCTCTCTCTCTCAAGTGCGCATAAGCATGCCCGCACACACACACACACACACACACACAATAAAAAAACTATATATGTTTACCACAATCCAGAAGACTGCTTAAATTAGGCTTGAAAGTCCCTCCTGGGTCTTTGCCCGATGTAGTTTGGTGGCTTTCACATATGCCGGTCAAAGTTAAACACATTTACAATGGCACGGAAATGAACATTGGGTGGGTTTTGAATTTTAAATTTACAAACAAGACATCAAACAAATAATCCTAAACTGTTCAATGCTTGTCAGTATTGATTAGCGACTAAACTTCTTTCAGAAGCACCAGCGTTTGCACCACCTCCAGCATTTGGTGTGTATAAGTGACAAGAATATACAACACTGTATGATACAATTAATTATCCTCTTATTATCTTTCTAGCTTTTAGTCCACTGGAGGTGATTTTATATTTTATATTAATCTGGACAAAACTCAGATGTGAAGGAAGAGAAAGAGTGAGAGATTGAGGAGAGTGAGAGAGATTGGGGTGAGAGAGAATGATAACAGCGACATCTGATTTATTAGTGATGTAAGAAGAGGCTGATTAAAAATGGAGTGAGATGTTTAAACAGAGATGTGATTGAGGCAGAGCCATTTCAGGGGAAGGGAAGCAGACACAAAGATGCCAAACATTGCAGCGCAGCTTGAGCTCCACAGGTTCACAGCAAACAGCCACTTCTGGGAAAGCCTGGCAGAGTCTGGGGCCACGAGACACGGACACGGACAGGAATTCCTCCTCCCTGTGCCCGAGGGGGACAATGCACACATCTGTCAAGAGAAACGGAAGCCGAAACTCTCAGAGTTTGGTTTTCCTTCTTGCATGGGTTAAAATAGCTGACACAACCTGGCTGACTGTAACGTCAGAACAAGGAAATGAGAGGGTGCCACACGCCTGACAAATATTAGTCATCGTAAGTGTCCAGCAAAAGAAATGTAACCACCCCTTACATTTATGCCTTCAGATCAGAGTCATACTTGTCTTTAGTCTGGAAAGGGGAATTCAAAGGTTTCACACTATCCTGAAACTCTGACATCAGCTACGTATGCGTTGGCATGTGACACTCCTTTTATCTTCTGGTGACTGGGGATTCCCATCTCCATCTAGTGGGAATGTCACCTGTTCCCTTAAGGCGGATGATGTAATTGTTGCACATATGAGGTTAGTATTACTCAAATGGTGAAATTTGCAATGTGTTCATTCCACACCAAAGAGCAGCAAGTTTGCATGGCTGTTTGCTTGGCTGTTTCATTAATTACTCAGCACTCATATGAACTGTGTGTGTGTGTGTGTGTGTGTGTGTGAGAGAGAGAGAGAGAGAGAGAGAGAGAGAGAGAGAGAGAATACGTGTGTGAACAAGCTTGATGAATAGGTGCACAAATGACAGAATACTGCAACCTCACAATCTCAGAAAAAAGGGTTCTTTGGCTTGCCTATATAGGGGAACCCACAGATTGAACCTTTTTGCTTGACAAAGAATGCTTGGACTAGATAGGGTTCCTCTATGGAAACAGAGGGGAGCCTTCTCTTCCGATAGTGCACTTGACCTAGAAGGACTTTTCAAAGGAAGCAGATGTGGGTTTGTTGACTAGATGTAGATGGCAGATCATTCAAGGTCAAGTCAGCAGCTTTCAGAGTGCTCAAAATGATTTCTTACTGTCTAGCACATGATTCCCTATAACATGTGTTATATGTCAGTGGTGTAGCCAGGGTTAAGCTATTGGGTATTTCTCTCTACCAGTGCCTCCCATGTGCCTAAGGATCTGTTAACACAACCTGTCCATTCTAGAGAGCCTGCTGGTCTGACGATGGTGAAGAAGGGACCATGCTGGGATTTTGGCAAGGAGCACTGACATCACTGTGACAGCAGTGTGAACATGTGTAAGTTGTGGTAATAGAATGCGACGTGTGAGTGTGTGTGACTAGCTTCTCGACCCTTACCAAAGCAGGGGCAATACAATGCTGAGATTAAGCATCTGCTGCGATCCATCATTGCCCAAACAGGCCTTTCATTCACAGTCAAATTGATACACTTGACAGCATATTTGACAGAATTTGTTCCAGATTGACTCGATCATTTAATACTTTTGACCGGGGCAATGCCAATGCTTGAATTACTGTACTTCAACTACATGACTTTTTTTTGTGATCTTTTAATGAATAATTCTGCTTCAGCTACATGTCTAACCTATAACCTGATTAACATTTATTAATCTGACAGCATGAGCAATAAGTCTTTCATTCACATAAAACATTTTCATCACATTACATTACATTTGGCAGACCATTTTCCACTCTTTGATGTACAAACAAATGTCTCAGAAAGAAAAATTAAACTTCAAAAAAATTAATAAAAATTTACGCAATGCCTCATTATTTCAAAGTGATTTTTATCTCTTGTTAATAAATAGCATTGCTCTCAGCATCCAGTTTGAATAAATATATGGTTTATTTCAGATTTCGAATCATCCGTGAGCAGAAAAGAGAGGTTTTGTTTGTTGTGCCCCTTTGTCAGCCATCGGATCGTAGATTTTGGCACAGGAAGAGGAAAACAGGGGCTGGGATCAGATAACCAGGCCAGGTGATGAGAGACAGAAGCCAGGTAGGGTGCAGCCAAGGCCAGCGGCGAACTGAGGAAGGACGTGCTAAAGGGTACCTGGAGTGGGAATGCGCGCTACACAGAGGCCCCATTGTGCCCTGTTTCTCTGCCCTGAGCTTGGCATGGCAACATCAGCCTCCTATCTGAAAGCAGAATCTGACAGACGACTGGTCACTCCTGGACACCGCTGGATAGGACTCACCGCGCGACCCTAAGGTCAACAACATCATTCCAAGGACATCTGTTTCAAGTACAACACCCCACCCCCAGCCCCGGCTAGCTCCTGCTAAATGGTCTCCAGACACAAGGCATAGAGCTCCACTGGGCCAACAACCTCAGCTTTGGAAGGAGGCCGGTTGGGGAGCCAAAACAACATATGGAAAGCATGCACTGTGTGCACGTTAACATGTGCGCGTGCACAAGCGCATGTGTGTGCGTGTCCCCATGTGTGCGACTGTCTGTGCGAATGTGAATGCAACTTCCTGTGTGTGGTAGTTTGGGTCATGAGGAAGGTAGACACTTCACACAATGTCACATGTATTGTATTCTGCGGGCACACATTTGCCTTTGCTCTGATTGGGAGTGAATGAAATGCTGCTGATTTGACAGTCAACTTTGCATCCTACACAGGCCCAAACACTAAGTACAGAGCTGCAGGAGACAAAGGGAGTCAAGGATTTCAACTCATTTTACTGTGTATATAGGCACATTCTGTCTAATGGGAGCCATTTCCTGTGGGAAATGTTGCCTCTGGTTCTGTGAAAGTGCAGCATTCAACGAGGGACTGTTTTATGTTTATACTTACGAAACATTTTATATTTCTCAGCTTCCCAGAACAAACAAACACAAAACAGAAACTTCAAACTGAAAATAAGTACAAAAAATGAAGGTTTCCCATTGCACTTTAATATTTTTTTAAATTGAGACACTGATTTACGCTTAAATAGCAGTCTTCTGACTGCACAGAAAACACATTGTGATTAAAGAGCCCAGACAGAGCTCTGTGGTTTCTCAGAAATGGGACACTTTGTTCTCTACAACACCACAATGGCCCCTCCTATGGTCTCTTCTGATTGGCTCTGCTGTCGCCAGGCGTGTCTCAAGAGAGAACAAAGCTATCTACAGCCAATAGGAAAGCACTGGCAATCTTTATGTTGCACCAACACCTATTTTTAAGGCTGAAGTGAAGTGTGTGATGACATCATTAGACTTTTCACCTGAAAGTGTTTAAAAGCCAAGTTGATCAGGATTGGTGACGCTGTTGCTAGGTTTACTGTTGCCCTTTACTGGAGGTTCTGCAGACAATGCTATTTGATCTGTGTAGGAAGTTTTATAGAACACGATGCAGTAACAAATTCTTTAAAAGAGCTATCTCTTCCAGGTATTGAAAAGTTGTAAATCATATTGTAAATCATACAACAGTTTTTGAATTTTCCAAAACTTGCCTTTGAGGCCAGTAACCTTGCAGATCAAGGTATGGTACTTGCATGATATTTGTGCTTTGTAAATATTTGGTTTTGCAACTAATGAAACATGAAATGCCTACAAGAAAACAGAATGCTTCTTACTGAACACAATACATCTAAAATAACAGTAGAACTATATCACTTAACATTCTATCATTTAACTCACTGAACTCTGGTAGTAAGGGTGCAGACTCTAGGGTTATGCATGGTTCTGGCATTGTTATGACACATTTCAGTAAAATTTGAAAGTTTGACAGAGCTGGGAAACACAACACTATCCCTCAGTGAAAATTCCCATGGCAACTGTGCCCCAATTATTTCCTGTTGTTACTCCTAGTGATAATTGGAATTGCCTCTGTTATTTACACTGCGTGGGACTGGGCTGGATTGCATTTGTGTACATTGAGTTGCATGTGCTGAATAACAACTGAACAATGGCCAAATAAACACTCTGTTGATTACTCCAGAAATATTTGAAACAAAGCACAATGTTCTCCTCTGGTATGGACGTGCTCCTCTTTGCAAATGCTGAAGGTTAACTGTGTGCTGCTGGTTCACTGGGAGAGGTGATTTATGCAGAGGTCTCCTTGTTAGTGTCAAATGGATACTTGGAATAGTGGTGTTGCTTCAGTTATTAAAGAAGTTTCTAGAACCTAAATTCTGTTCATAGGACTGCACACCTTGAATACACTCATATCTGTCACAGAGGTGGGGTACAGGATACCAAAATTTTACATTCACAGTTTTCTTTTTTACTGGGTTTGTTCGAACGACTTGTGACAGGGTTAGTAAATACACAAATGTGGGTTTATCATTTTGGTTCATCTGTCATATAAACCCACAGCTCAACAACACAGGAAGCTGTCCTCCCCTCTCTGTGCAGAGTGGGGGTAGCGTGGCCCGTCAATCACTTCTTTCTGCCTGACTGTCATTGGCCAGGGCCCCTGCAACTGTTGCTAAGAGCAGAAAAGTGATGGGAGGGTGGCTCAGCACTTCCCTCCCCTGTGTTTTGAGGCTGGTGAGCAGCGCTAACCTCTGCAGATTCGCCTGTTCCCTTGGGCTGTGGGCCTGCATTCATGGCCCATTCATCAGCTCGTTGACAGCAGGTCATCAGAACGGCCACTAGGTCACAGCCTCACTCAGTACAATTCAAATCACACAGCGCAGACTCGGCACACAAAGAGACAGGCTGCAGTTCAGCCCTATGACCTGAGGGAGAGTTGGACAAACTGGAGGAGAAGGGTAGACGGAGTGGACAGGTCTTGAGCAATTGAATTGGGGTGGGACTGCTGTCGGATGGGAGGGAGGGAGTCTCCCTCGAAATGTGGGACACCATTAGGAGAATCCTTGACACATGAATTCATTACAGACTACCGCTAAATTTCTTCCATTAGTTACCATCAGTCAGGAACACAAACTGGACCTGTACAAATAATTTGAAAACTGGAGATTCTGTATTCTGGTTGAAAACTAAAAGTCTAGAAACCCCACCGAGGGCACCTTGGAGGAATAGGTTCACTTACTCTATATCAGGCTTCATTTGAAACAAAAAATACATTTTATTAAAAACAAAAAAATTATTATCATAATTTCTGTAACGTCATCTTGCAGTTTAACAATTTTCATTTGTCTTGAAAGGTCAATCATTATTTAATTCTTTAACTAGGGACATGTACTTTATAAATTGTTTGCAAAAGTTGGCAGTTTTATTGTAGTACAGTGTTAGCTTTGGCATATTTCAGAGGTTTCATTGTCCTTGACAAGAATAGCTTCCCTGAAAATCTGATTCAGCTAATGCTATCTATAAAACTACACTATATGACCAAAAGTATCTTGACACTCCTCAAGCCTAATTTATACTTTGTTGCACGACCCTTGCAACAAATGTCGTATTTTCAACTGAAAAAAAAGTCGCACCTCTATAATAAATTGTTGAACCCGCAATGAGTGTCGTGCACCTCTAGAATTTTGTTATGTCGCAGAACTTCATACTTTGTCGTGCAGTGCTGATTGGACAACCAGATGGAACACTGAAATTTATTGTGATGGATATGTTTTATTTCACCAAGCGCTGATTTTTTCAGAAATATAATGTTAAAAGGTCAAACAAACTGTCTGGAGTTTGGCGTATTGTCACCATAGAGACAATAGAACCCTCATCAGAGACCTTTGTAGAAGTATAAATGCAAAACGTCTTGTGAGACTTTCACTTTTGTCGCTCGACACTTGTCGCAAGGGTCATGCCACAAAATACAAATTACGCTTTAGTCTGGGGCTATTTCGAATGATTTGGGCTAGGCCCCTTTGTTCCAGTGAAGGCAAATCTTAAAGATACAGCGTACAATCACATTCTAGACGATTATGCGCTTCCCCAACAGTTTGGGGAAAGCCCTATCCTGTTTCAGCGTGACAATGCCCCCGGGCACACAGTGAGGTCCATATAGAAATGGTTTTGCCAAAAACAGTGTGGAAGAACTTGACTGGCCTGCACAGATCCCTGACCTCTACCCCATCCAAAATCTTTGGGATCAATTGGAAAGTCAACTGCGAGCCAACATCTAGTATAAAGGCTTCTCGGAAGAGTAGAGGTTGTTATAGCAGCAAAGGCTGGACCCACTCCATATTAATGTCTGTAATTTTGGATGAGATGTTGGATGTCAAGTGTCCACATGCTTTTAGCCATGTAGCATATCTATCTATATTTCTGAGTGTATATTAACATGGTTCATATGTTTCATTTATAGTATCTGGAGAAAGATTTTTCAACAATTTCATATACAATTCAAAATAAGGCTAAATCAGCAGGTGAAGAGTAAGGCCTTTATTTTTGGAGGCAGTGGAGTTGGCATAGGTGGGACTGGAATCTGTGTTAGTGTATGTGCTGTGTTATCTTGGGACCCCTGAGGAAGAGCTGTGTTGGTGCTGGGGAATTCTGGGAAATGATTTGGGGGCCACTTTCTAATCACTCCAGCTGTGGAACTGATTGAAAGCAGGTGTGCCGTCAAGCTTCTATCCCACTGGGGATTGTATGGAAAAAACAAGAAGAGTGAGGCAACTCTTGGGCTGATGAAAAAAGGCTGTCATAAACAAGTTTTTTCATCAAAGTTTAAAAAAGCTCGGGCAGAAAATCAATTTTATATTTTGGTGGGACTGAAAATGAATGTTAAGTAGTACACTTTGTATGACTCCACTGTCAAAGCAAAGTACGTCAGATGCTTGTTTGGTTCGATTAATGGTAAGTATGAACTCTCTATCAGCTATGGATGTCTGGACAGATGGAAGGAGTGTTTGTCTACATTGAGATGACTCCAAGGGAATCAGACAGGACAACAACAAATAGCCCTTTAGCTACAGGAAAAAGAATGAGAGCTCTGATTTTATGTACAGCTATAAATAACTTTTCAACTTATATAAATAGAGAATAAATAGTCTGTCCACCTATTCAAAAATGAATTAACTTTTGAATAACCAGGAGAAAAAAAAAAGTTCAAACCAAAGAAAAAGACAGACATTAAAAGCATGAGTGAAAAACAGAGAAAACTGTAAGGAGGAAGTGAGAGTCTGAGAGTGCATGTGCGTGCTTTGGAGTTGTTGAAAGAAGAGGAGGGGGTGGGCAGAGGAGGTTAGTCATCTGTGTTGTACTGGCTTGCTCCGGTTTGTACTGCTTTTACCTGGCATGGTGCCAGTGTGAGTGGGGAAGTTAGCGCTGGGTGGCTCAGGGTTACTAAGCCCCTTGTCTGCCCTTTGCATGTTGACAGTCCTTGTTGCTGCCATTTTTAGGGACAAGCTAGGTGGTCGCACTATTTGTGCTGAAGAGTTTAGGTGCTGGGTCATTGCAGATCTCAAAGGGTCGCCATTCTGTGCCACGAATGTGACTCTGGTCTGTGAACCATCTCATCAGCCATTATTGTTGGCTCAATAGAAACTGAAGCCAGACCAGGCTGTGAAGATTCCACCCAAACCGAATTGCTATTTAAAGATAGAGCCAGCGGAATATTAAAGGCAAGCAGTAACATGTAGTGGTCCTGATGCTTTTGATTTTGCTTTAATTGAAAATGTGAAAATTGAAAATGTGAAAATATGCAACAACTGATGATTCATAAGTTTGGAGGCTGCCAAGATAAGGCAACTGCCAGTGTAAGGATTTATGGGTATCATAGTTAATATCTTGCAGATTTTTTGTTATCACACTGACCTGAGGGTATCTTTTCTGATAATGATTCATAATAGGGCCCAAGTTCTCTCCAGATTTCAGTGACCTACAGTGATGTCACACACAGCTGAGCGTGAGACACTGCTCTGTGAACCCAGAGACAACCAGTGTAGTTCCTAGACAGGAGCGGGACTCCACTGTGCTAAAGACGACTGAGGCCCACTGGATGCTTATTTGTGCTATAGTCAGTCCTGTTTTCTTTGTGAATGCTAGGATTGTGAAAGAGGGTGTTTTGTACAGCTGTTCTGCAGAAGTATGTCTTGGAACAACATTGTGAGCAGTGGTCTGGGACTCCTGTGGGAAGCGGTATTTGTCTTTGAGAAGACTTGTGGACAGGCGAAAGGCATGCACTTCTAGCCCCTCTGTCATATTTGTCCAACAGTATAGATGTTCCTGAAAAGTGGTTCAGTTAAGTATTTAACACTGCGTGTGTGTGTCTGTGTGTGTGTGTGTGTGTGTGTGCACGCGCGTGTGTGCGATTGTGTGTGTGCATATGTGTGTGTTCGCAGGTGTGTGTCTGTGTGTAAGGATCAACATTATTGTTTAGCTAAAACATGAAATCCATTACATAATATTAATTTTTTTCTTTTCTCTGTTTAACATGTTTTGAGTTGAGAAGATGTCATCTGAATAAATTATACTGTATATCAAATTTTAGTCATGTTTGGGTTTCCTAAAGTCATCAATCATCATCATACTACCTGATTGATGCTGGTCAGGCCCTTACATCACCACACTGTCTGCTTGTAGCTCGACTTCCATCCAAGATGAGATGTACTGTACCAAGACAGGCAAATCACTGTGACCATGAACTTCTCTGACTTTTAACTGGGTCAGGGTGAGGAAGTAGACAAGGATTTTTACACCTAATGTAGGCTTGGTATTGTGCATTTGCACAAAATGATATACAGCACTTTTAGTGGATAGCTTTTTCTATGTTTAAATCATAAATTTTTTTTGTTTTACATACTAAATGCCCACAAAAACATAAAATGTTTCTGGCGATTATTGTGCAGAATTCAGCTGTACAATACCATGTATTTGTTCTGGGTATAAAAACCCCACAATAGGGAGGATGAATAAAACCAATGCAATGGACTGAAACTCATTAATTAGGTATTCCACAAAAGGAAGGTACTTCGAATGGTTTTCCATAAACAAACTGTACCTTGGATCATGTAATGGAAAAACTAAGAGGACTTGTGAAGTTAACATTTTCCAAATGGCTCCTACTAACTATGCAAGTGTTATAGATTTGTTCGTATGAATTTATGCCATAGTTACTTGATGCACACATTATTATTATTATTATTATTATGTACAAGGCATAAGGCCTTTGTTTTAGGGGTATGCCCAATTTCTTTTAGACTTCAAAACATGAGTTAAATGGTTTTTGAAATTCTGCAGATACTCCAAAACAAGAACATCCCACAGTGCAGATATATGATAAATGCACTCCACCCCAGAAAGCTTGTGTGACTTATGAGATAAGGTCAGAGGTCATGACATTTCTCTCCCGCACACCCTCCCCCCATGTCCAGCTCTGACTGCAGTGTTTTCCACCGGGACCTAAAATGCTAAACTGGAAACAGACATGGCACTAAGCTGCCCCTTCCTCCCGTTCCCTGTTCCAGCATGCTCGCAAAAATACCCGTCTGGCCCTCCACCCAGTCTCCACGGCGGGTTGGCATTTCGTGAGGAGGTGCGGGGTAAGCTTGTGCCACTGTGCGAATTCTAGAGAGAATTTGGATTCTTAAAATTCGCACACACGTGCCCTTGCGGACTTCCTCATTTACCCGCCCGGACGTCACACTTGTTTGACTGGGAGTGCGAAATAACAATAAATCTGATGTGACTACATGTGAGAGGCTGAGGTTGGGCAAAAGGCTAACAGTGCTGTTCCTTTAGGTTGTTATGTCTACTGCTGGCAGGACTGGCACAGGCAATGGGCGCCTAATGGGAGATTTTGGCCTGAGTGCCCTCAGACTCTGGGAACTACAGAGATTTTAAAAATATCCTGTTGGATCTGGTTCTGTTTTGCAGTGTACTACATTATCTCCAATGTGACCCTCAATTCTCGAAAAGTTTGTACCAATTATTGTTCTATTTATATAACTTAGAGGCCTTTATCTCATATGATTCAATTAAATATCATGGAAAAGATATTAATGTCAGTCTTTGAAAAGCTGTAACCTTGCCTATTTTTTTGGTATGTGCACTTGGCTCTGTATGCACAACCAAACAGCATTTGCTTAGCCCGGGTTTGTTGATTGTATTGTCTGTGTTACAATGGGCTCTTACCTGGAAGCATCTGTTATAGCAATCTGATTGTAATACGCCTGTCCATCACACAGTTTTGACAGAGACAATAGAGGAAAAAAAATCTGCACAAATATTTGGAAAAAGAAACACTCTGAACTGTTTTTCCCCTTTCCCAAGGAATATACCATGAGAACAATGACCATGAAATGATCTCATATTGCATGCTTATTTTTAAGACTTCATTAAGTTTTTGGTGTTTATTATGTTTTAAATGGGCTTAAATTGGTATCTCATCTCAGTTATGCATGGAGCTATTGCTATTATGTTTATTTCAGTTTATTTATTTAGTAAAATATGTATATATTCTAGATATATAGATGTATAAGAGCTGGAAGTTACTGATTAGCTTTACACTCTATTGAAACTTGAGTGGCTTGCTAATCTAAATGTCAACCCTAAATGCAAACTCTGTGATCCCACATCTATACCTTATGAGACTGATGCACTGATGTACATCAGATCTGTGTTCATGTCTGAATATCTGACAATCAACACATATAAGTTACTTATTACAACCAGTAAACTTTTATATAACTTTAAAAATCACCTGCCCCAACACACTTTGCTGTGCTTCACGGAATGTCTCCATAAGATAAGGTGTTCGGTTACACTTTCCAGGAATCCAAGACCAGGAGACTTCCAGGAGAATGTGATGGGCCACTTGGGGAATGTTCAGCCAATTCTCGTTTGAATGACGCAGTGGGAGAGGGACAACTTCTGGAATAGCCCTGAGGGTCGGCGTGTGCCGGTTTAGACCGGTTCCTGTTTCCCCTTCGCAGACATGTAAATACAGGCCGGGACTCCAGCCAATATTGGTCACCCTTCAGTCCTGAGAGAGAGAGAGAGCAAGAGACTGCCAAGGCTACACCCACACAGACAAACAGCTTCCCAGCGTCTCCAAGAACAGTCTTGGCTGCTAAGCAAGGTAGCAGGGTGATGGCAATGCTTCCAAACGGCGGCAGTTGAGATGTCAGGGCCGTTGTGTCTGTGACTGTCAGCGGAGGGAACAGACGTAAACAGGCAAGAATGCGTAGCTGAGGCAGCAGATACAGGTGGTGAAAATATGGGGTCTGTCCACAGGCCTGGATATAGAAACATTGTGTTCTTCTTAGTGCTGATCTCTGTGGATTTAAATTGAAGTTCCTTCAAAAAGCTGGAAGGAGTTTCTCAAACCCATTAACTACTTTGGCAGGAACAGGGATACTGATGTTTTTGTGTTGGTGTATTTATTTTTTCTTTGGATATGATTAGGGAGACAGTCACTACAAATATAGGTACCCTCTTTTTTCTCTATTGCTAGTTGGGAATTGGCCATAAAATACACATCGGCTGTTTTAAATTCTGAGTATGTCATGTGGATGGTTCATAACAGGCTATGGAGTTTTTTCAACGCACCTAATATGACATTGATGCACCCTCATTATAGTTTCTATTTTTGAAATCTGTTATTGTCTCTTGCGATCCACCATAATGAAATCCACCATTCTGGATTTTCTATAAAATGCTTACATGACATCTCATCATATCATCATGCAACAAATGTTCATTGGATGATAGAAAGACAAAACAAAAAAAACCAGCACATTTATCCAATTAAGATACTTGACACTTGATTTTTCCATTTTGATGGTATTATGTGAACCCCTTACATAATATCTCTTTTTAAGCCATTTACCTTACAGCACAACTTTTTCTGATTTGTTTTCAGGGCACTTCTTCAAAATGTATTAAATGGCAGTAACTATATTACCAATTAAGAGATGTTCTTATACACAGTCAAGTTCTCTAACAATTATACTACATTACCCTCCTCCATGAGCAAATAAAATAGTAAGCATATGACTCTGCATTACTTTTAGGTTTTTGTTAAATTTTGTAATGATTTCAACATCCCTCAAAACTTTAAAAAAAAACTAAAAGTAATGCAATGAGTAACTACATGGTATGGCCACCATATTTGAGTGTATGATTATGTTATTTGATATTACGTTATAATGCATTATCATTTTTGAAATTATTTTTTTAGAAAAAATGTCATAATTTAAATGCATAAAGTAGTTATTAAATGTCACGCACATTCCTTGTCATTTTCAAATATGATGGATAAAGTCCATCAAATCAGATTTTTGTGATCTAGCCTTTTAGAAGTGCTTTAAAGCAGGGCTGCCCGACTATGTTCCTGGAGACTACCTGCAGGTTTTTATTCCAGCCATAACAAATCACAACAAATAACAAATCTCATATTCAACAGCTAGAGATCTCATTGAGCTACTAATACTAGAGTCAGATGGGCCAAATTAGGATTGAACCCACAGGATGGTAGATTTCCAGGAACAGGATTGGCCAGCCCTGGTTTATAGTATGATAAAAGGTAGGTTGATGACCCATTGTTTCAAGTTGCGCGGTGCCTCGCCCTTTCTTGGAGAGACTAAAAATAAGCATTTTAACCACAGCCATGAAAATAAATTAATTTGTTTGGGCCTTTTGGAGATTTTGTTCAATATATGGGGCCATTGGCCACTTGAAGCAAAATCCTGTACCTTATAATGCTTTGGAGCCATGTAAATTATTGGATATAATAATAATAATAATAATAATAATAATAATAATAATAGCTTATCATATGCAACATATAATAAAATAAGTGTAACAAAACTGGAAAAAAAATATATATATAGCAATAAATAGCATATTACTCATATGGACAGTTAAAATGGCAGTCACATTATATTGCTCAGTATTAAATATATCCATAAGTCCTTCTCATATCACCATATTTATCAAATGCAGCAGACAGATTTCAAAGCAAATATGACCAGCCAGACATGTGCCAGCTTTAATAGAAGCAATTCCAAATTAAGGTCTGCATCCCCAGCATGAACAACATCCAAGCATTTTATATTTAGTACATACTCCAATACCATCTGGCATCGTATCTTAGAACTCCCTCTATAAATATAAACTCATACATGTTAGCAAAATCTGAAAATTAATGATCTGGACAGTATTCTTGATGACATCTTTTGGAAATATTTCTGGCTATTTTGTAGCTGTTTAGCTTCTGAGATGGTGAAGTTCCATTTTAAAGCTTTTGCAACAGTGTTAGAAAAACTATGTCTACACTTCTGAAATATTTTGTATGATAAATGATTTGTCTGCTGTAGACTTCTACACTACATCTAAGAGGACATAATGTATTCAGCTTGCAGGGCTCTATAAAACACCTGACCCAACTTTAATTCCAAGAAACACAAAACAACCAAACTGGTTTCTAGCCTCTGGGGCAAGCCTGGGCCTGTCTCTCTGTCTGCCTGGGAGAACAGTTGAGAAAACAACCTGAGTGTGCTGACAGGTGAGACAGGCAGTCTCACTGTAGGAGACAACAGCCATATAGGTGCTTTCCAATGCATTGCTGCATTTCAATGCGGTGACACTACTTGTTTACATTTAAGACACCATGTTCTTTGTAGCTTTGTTTTTCTGTACGGGGAATATAATGCAAATAGTTTCCTCTTGAAAGACCTGATGGAATACTTTTTTTCGGTTTGTTATCAGGGGAGTGCGAGCTCTCTCTTGGTCTATCTCTGGCTCTTAGTGAGAGGTCAGTTTACTGGCTTTACCCGGGCAGAAAGGAGCTAGGGAATCTGATGATGAGAGCTGAGGAAAGCGATCAAACCAACTTCAAAATAGGGACCCCTGACCACCACAATCCATTCCATTTATGTTAAGTTTAATGCTGAAATATGACTGGCATCTGTTTACCACATTCTCAGGCTTGCTGCACCCTCTCCAGGGTCGGCACTCGGCTGTCAGAGCTCTGGATCTGTCGCATGGGCTGGCTGGAGACAGACATCACTTGAAGTGTGTCCAGCCCTACTCAGATTCTAATGACAGCCACAGCATTTACTTATTCATAGAAGGGTTTTGCTGATGACGCTGCGGCTTGCAAGTCATAGGGGTGAGTGAGAGCGGGTGGTTGTGTGTGTGTGCGTCTGCGTATGCTTGCAGGCGAAGAGAGGGGGGCCGTAAAAGATTGCAGTGTCACAAGGCAGCATAGCCTGCATACCTCCCTGTTTAGAAGGCTCTCTCCCCCCTTCTCGTCGGCAGACCCTTTCCCCTACTGAACCTATTTACAACTGCACTGCATGGGGAAAATAGAAAGGTGTCTGCTGAGTCAGAGCTGGCTGGGCTAGCTGTGACCTCTTCTTTAATTCAGTGCACAGACAGAAAGGTCTGTTAATGCAATTACTGTATATTATTTCTGTGCTGTTTGAGATGTGCTGTGTAGATGCACATTTAACAAGTCATTTTCATTTGTACCTCACTGCAAATTTGAGGTAATGATCATGAGCCCTTGAAGGTGGAAAGCACGGAGAACGTGATGGCAATCCTGGTAAATGACTAGACCTTGCAGACACCCAAGAATCTTGTTTTGCTCTAACAGGATTATTTCCTTTTGCTCAGAGTCCCAAAGCTCCTGTTGGCTGTGCATCTAGATTCCCCATCGCCCCCTACCGCTTCCTGTATGAGAACATAGAGTGAACTTGTTTTTCTTCTTTGCCTCGCGTTTCCAGTTGGAAACGTGCCATAGAAACCACACTCTGTGCACACATTTCTCCAACCTCTCACCTCCCCCAACCCCCCGCCTGCCATATCTCAAGTCCTCCTCAACAAGTGGTCCAGATTTGTTTGCTGTGGTAGATACTGACGCAGCAAGGTGTCGGCAGGCACGGACAGGTCACTTTCTGTTCATGGCTGCTACAGAATTATAGGCTGTCTTTACACAAACACTTTTTATGTCAATTTACATCAAGTTTTTTGTAAAAGTAAAAAAAAGAAGATTTTTTTAAAGTACAACGGGACATTAATGGTTGCACAAATTATACAATTATTTAAAACAGCAACAGAACTCCGACTGACCTGAAGACAAATAAATAGTTGACCCTTTTCATACTGACACTTGTAAACTGAATAACTTGCATGTGTTTGTTTGTGCATATGCTTGTACAATGTAATGCAATGTTTTTTCATCGCAAGGCTGAAACTAGCATTCCAACAAACATTAAGTATACAGAGACAGCTATTGTTGGACCAGTTCTAAGCAATAACACCAACAGTGTGTTAAATACATAACTATTTGTTTCATTTCATTATTACCGTCACTGTGCAAATTTAATTTGCTGACACAATTTCTGTAGGGTCATTTCTGTTTTAGAAATGTAATTGTTTGCTCAATCAACATGGTCACCCTTGTGCCAATATAGCTACAGCATGTACAAGTTGAGAACACATCTGAAGAACTTGAAATAAATTCAAATATACTGTGAATCTGTCTTATTAATCACCTTACTTTTGACTATGAATGACAAATAATTTTAAACAATAACACATTTAGCAATAGTAGCTCCAACTGTGACATATTTATCTTACTCTTAGGACATATAGGTGGACTTTCAAAAAGAATTTATTGAAAATACTTTTCTTTTAATACAAAACAGCTTGACTGTGTTTCAGAACATTCCTGAAAGACAGGTACATTGCTGTTCTCCCTTCATTTTGTAGGAGTAGAATAGGATGTCCTGCATGTGAACTTCGCAGTCACTCTACACAAACAACACTTCAACACCGATTCTCATGCAAACTGCACCTCCCAGCGACACAATGCAGTAATGCGAAGTATAGACTATTGATTTGTAATATTCGTTGCTTCTATCATAAACCGGTATACTAATGAATTGATATTGTCTATAATATTACGAATTCGGTACACAAGCATAATTTAAGACAGTTTTCCTATTGTTAATAAAGCAAGTTTAATATGCCTATATCGTGACATAGTGGGCATATGTAAAGGCACATGTTGATCGAATAAAAATCAAGGCTTTCCCCATTTATTTATGCCACAAAACGGTCACCATTTCAATAGCAAATTTGCAACGCCTTTCTAATTATCAGTGAATAAACTGATATGTTTTCTATTGTAAATACCAGGCTACTTTGCAACTGCTTTACTGTCTGCACAAATGATCAACATTAATGTGGTGTTGTCAAGAAAGTATACATTCGTACGTCCACAATCTCCACAGAATTAAAATTACAGCAGAAGGAAGCAGCAAATATGAAACAGTGAATCTACACCGGATTTGATGGCGAATCAATGCCAATTTGGTGTTACTGACCATAGAGATGGTAGCTTTTTATGTTAACCATTTGTACAGTGAAGGCCACAGAGTCCCAATCAAATACATATAACTATTCATATACAATTGCTTAAAGAGTGATGAACGTAAACATTTTAGTCTTGGTTTTGACGATTGGTTTTGGTTTCTACTTGTATGTACTCCTTAGTTAACAGCATTAACGCAATTCGATTGTATATAAACTTGTTGTAGCTGGCCTTGCGGTTGTAATCTGTAATACTGTACATCCAGCGTTCGCCTCGGACTTTAGTTCACTAACCGAATTGAATCATAATTCCAAGTGCGGTAAAACAAAAGCTAGATGGATAGTTGTGTCTAGCCGATTTAACTAGCGCTAGCCTATGGGTGTTGTATCTGTAAGTGTTTTTAAAAGCACTTATTCAAACAAAAACGCCAATTCCAGATTCGTAGGCTATTTTAACAAAATCTAGAAAAGTTTTTCTTCCCTGCACTCAGCAGTCCTAACGCCACTACTCTGCAATGCACAGAGATGGCGCTCGTGAAAACAACATTTAAATGTCCATATTACGTTAACTTCCGTTTTGTTTCCGGTTTTAATGATTGACGTACACTTTCGCGCAATCAGAAATGTGGAAATCGCGAGAATAAACCTCAAGGGCGGGTTTAAATGATAAGTGATGTAATTCCAATTTTTTGGCCTTGGCCATTCAGAGAATCAGGTATTGAATGTGGAAAGAAAAAGGATAGGAATGCGGGCGTCGAGATAAAAGTAAGTTTACTGGTGACTTGTCGGCTAGCACTACGTAACTTAGATTTTGTAAAATGATACGACAGCTTTGTTTACATTCTTTAGCTACATGTAGGGTTTTAGTTTTGCTAGCCAATCAATAGACAATAGACTTGCTAGCTAACTTCGATATCCTACCTATCTCGTTATTCTGCGAAAGTAACGTTAGTTAACGTTAGCTTATCCATGGCTAACTAGCTGGTTAACTTTGCACCCAGCTTTATCAGCAAGTAACGTTACCTTCTTTTTTGGGAACGAGCCTGATGCATACTATATAGCCAAATCTCTTTAGGTACGGGGATTGCTAGGCATCTACTATTGTTGGTAACCTGCGCCAAGGAATATGTAAATTGTCTATTCCTAAGGTTACAGGCCCAGATATGACACAGGCTGCCATTGACACCGGTATTGTTTGACATTCTTTATATAACTAACTTGCTGAGGGTGGTAAACCGGGACGTGTTGGGTATACTTAGCGCTATTTAACGTTGCGCCGGCTAGTCACTCAGCCATTTTCTTCGCTATTTTTTCAGCTAAGGACGGGGAGATTAAATATTTAGATGAAAGGAATAAGTCTGTTTAACCAGGCCTGATTGAGGGTGCTGACATATCATTTGTACTAATGACGTGCAGTATACTGTTACCTGGCGTAGCTAGCTAAGGAAACCATAGACTAATGAATAGATTTTGCATTCGACCATACAATGAAAGGGTAGGTAGCTAGTAAGAGCGGTCTGATATCCATAGTTATATGGTAATGTCAGCTAAAAGAGTACTTACTATGTGGAGGGGCCCATCATATCCTAAAGTTTAGCGATGGAAACCTTGAATGTCTGTTAAGCTAACATTCACCTAAAATTGTCGGAGTTCTGTTGTGTCAGAAGGGTTTTCAGCTGGCTGGAATCCAAAATAACGAGACAACGCACGTTCCCTCCGAGGAAGTCTGCTGACCTGGCTTGGGATCACCCTCATGAGTATTTAAAAAATGTTGAGTGTTCTGTTCAGTCGTGTGTACTCATCAGTGCACATTTTTTTCCAAGTTTGCCTAACTCCAGACGGTGCAGTAGGAAGTCAAGTGCATCACTATAAGGCGACATCCTGTCACCATGGCAGGATTCAGACAAGAGGATGTGGAGGTGTACTATGAGATGGGAGAGGAACTGGGGAGGTAGGTAGAATTATAAACATCTTAATTCTTTGTTATGGAATTGCAAACAAAAAGGACGGCATAATAAAGAGTTTGTTTCCTGTCATGTTTGTAATATCTAACATTTGAAAAATGAACTAGGGGTCAATTGTTTTGGACGAGATGTAGGCTATATCGTTTGGGAAACCATGAACGGGGCAAATTGCTTTCCCTCTTTGCGATTTGACGGCAATGCCTTTTTACAAGTCCAGCCACACACATTATTTGCACATGGTGGTGTTTATTGGTGTTGGAAGTAACTGAGCATGTTTGTTTCTAAAAGGCAATGCAAAGGGTAATGTGCTGAATGAAAAGAAAAAGAAAAAAAAATGTATTTCAGTGTTGCTATATTTGTGTGTGTGAGGAATGCATTTCTTGCTTTGTGGGGTATTCCTGCTTTGCAGTCTGATTCCTGGAATTGAAAGGATAGACTTGGTATGAAAGATGAGTCATGCTTGCAGAAAGCCATTACCAGACAGAGTACCTTTATATGGAAGTGTTGTGTTTTCTGCACATGTTGTTACGAGTATGACATCACTGTTTGGCTATGCATGTGGGCTTGCCTTGTGTTTGTCCACAGCTCCAAAGAGGTACTGATTTTGCTGCTGTAATTGCTAAAGGCTTTGTATAACACGGTGGTGCTGAGAAAGAAGACGGTAACACATATTTGCCAGTTGTATAAAGCACTGTAAACTCATACTAATTAAGGTAGCCATGAACAAGGGCCTAATATCAACAACAATTATTATAACATTTAAATCATATTTAGATGTTTAGTAAATGACTTGGAGTGCATACATCACTATTACCATGATTATGATAATGGTAATTATTGATAATAGTAACAATTGATGATATTATTATACATTTAATTATTAAAGTAGTACATTTCAAAACACCAAGCCTCTGAAGTGTCAGTTTAAGTAAAACAATAACGTGATAACGACAGAACTGATGCTCATGCGCATTTTAACATTACACAATTAAAATGTTACAATACCCTTGGTTAGTTCTGTGTTTTGGGGGTGATGTTTTGGACTGTACTAGCCCTAGTTTTGCGCTTTTTTGGGATATACTGGAATAAAAAAACTTGTGAGTTGGCAGTGTAGTGCAGATGCCAGTGTTTTGAATTTGACCTGGAAATATAATGTTGCAAAGCTCATTATCTTTTCCCATTTCTGTGGTGGCATTGAATGTCATTGATGAAGGAAAAGTATAGGTGATTTAGCGATTAAATGGGGTCCTTCTGTTAGTTTTTAAACCCTTCTGTGAGAATAATAATTTCATTGTAAATGAAATGTAACATTTGGTGTAAAAACACAGATGTCTTGATCACAGCTTGTGTGTCTCACTGTGTGTGGAGGCAGAGATTAGGCTACGTGTGGTGCCAGATATAACTGCAGAAATGCATTCCTGCTTTCTCCCTTTCATTGATTGGATCCGAAGGCAAATTAGGCAAACCAAACCTAACCTTTACCAGCATGAAAGAGGACTGCATTTGTTTTTAACTTTTTGTACAATGTTTTGTAACATTGTGTGCTATTATGTTTCTGTGGCTGGCTGCATTTTAAACTTTCCTGTATTCCATTAATACTATTGGCTCAACCTCTTAATGAGTTTTTATGTGGTGTAGTATAATACTCTCTTCATTCATTAAGGCACTGTTGGACATATCCTCAACTGGTTATCAGGTTGATTTATACTCAGTCAGGCTCTGACAGGCCAGTAACTTTTTGCAGATACAGAACATGGCCTCCTGAGAAATAATCTGCGTATGTAGGAGAATTTAAAGTATTTAAGTTTTGTCTGTGAATGCATGACATGCTTGCCGTAACTTTCCAGAACTGCCTGAAGGACCACCTATTGGGAAAGGAGAACCTGCAAGTCATGCTTCTTTGTGACATGACATGAATGAATTGAGAACCATTTGGTGGGTTCGTTGTGGGTTCATTGTGGGCAAGGTGCTGCTATTGGTGGTGTTATTGGTCTAGCTGCCGCGAGCCGTGGCTTTGTTATCCGTCTGGTATGGATCCATACCTCCGTGTTCTCTCTCTTCGCCGTCCTCCTCTCCTCTCCTCTTCCAGCGGGCAGTTTGCCATTGTGCGCAAGTGCCGCGAGAAGAGCACGGACTCGGAATACGCCGCCAAGTTCATCAAGAAGCGGCGGCTGTCGTCCAGCCGGCGGGGCGTGAGCCGCGAGGAGATCGAGCGAGAGGTGAACATCCTGCGGGAGCTCCAGCACACCAACATCATCACGCTGCACGACATCTTCGAGAACAAGACCGACGTCATCCTCATCCTGGAGCTGGTGTCCGGCGGGGAGCTCTTCGACTTCCTGGCTGAGAAAGAGTCCCTGACCGAGGAGGAGGCCACTCAGTTTCTGAAGCAGATCCTGGACGGCGTCCACTACCTGCACTCCAAGCGTATCGCCCACTTTGATCTCAAGGTGAGTGGGACTCTTTGTCATTGGTCCCGTTTATTAACTGGTTTACAGCATGTAGTATACGGTGTGTTGTTTTGTTCAATTTTCTGTCCAACTCTATTAAAATGAAACGTTCTCTTTGCTTTGTAGCCTGAAAACATCATGCTGCTGGATAAGAATGTTCCTAACCCGAGGATCAAGCTGATTGACTTTGGGATTGCACATCAGATCAAAGCAGGAAATGAGTTTAAGAACATCTTTGGCACACCTGAGTTTGTAGGTATGATCCCATTTCTTTTATTTAAGAAATATTTGTCACATTTGCCGGTGTGGTTGTAGTTTTGTTTCTGATATTATTGGCATTATTGCAATCACATTTTGCATTGGCCATCAGCGGGTTAACATGCATAGAATAATGCTTTTTCTTTAATGACTTTGCAGCTCCAGAGATAGTCAATTATGAGCCCCTTGGCTTGGAAGCTGATATGTGGTGAGTATGAGCCTGATATATAAAACATGAACATTTTTGCCCATACCAGATGGTATGTGTGGCATTACAAGTGCATATGAATATTGTTTGAAATATTTAGTTTATCAATTTTGTGTAGCCTCCTACAAAAGGAAAATTCTCCCAAGTTCTAGACTCAAATCTTCAACCTTTGTTTTTCTCCTTCAGGAGTATTGGAGTCATCACGTACATCTTGTAAGTATTGATTTGCATGCTTTATTATGCAGTTTGGCATAATTTTGGCTGTGTTATTAACCACTAAGTACTGTGACATGTATTCTGGCTTCATTCTGATTATGGATCTTAATGAGAGCAATTAGATTTTTGTAAGCATGCTTTACTTTATAGTGCAACAGTGCTGCCATTGGTTATAGCAGGGCTGCCCAATCGTGTTCCTGGAGATCTGCTCTCCGGTAGGTTTTCATTCCAACCCTAACAAAGCTCATCTCATTCTACAGCTAGAGATCTCGTTGAGTAGGAACCAAATGAGGGCTGAAATGAAAACCTGCAGGATGGTACATCTCCTGGAACAGGGTTGGGCAGCCCTGGTTTATAGTGAGGTGAATGACAAACTGACATATTGTTTCAGGCTAAGTGGTGCCTCGCCCTTCCTTGGAGAGACCAAACAAGAGACACTGACCAACATTTCGGGCGTCAACTACGACTTTGATGAGGAGTATTTCAGCAATACCAGTGAACTGGCCAAGGACTTCATTCGTAGACTGCTGGTCAAAGATCCCAAGTGAGCACATTTAACCGTATCAGTAAGGTGGTTTAGAAAAGTAATGTTTAGCTTTTTACAGTTCTATTCTCAAGGATAAAATAGTTGATCAAATGTGTGTGGTGTTGAATGAGCTGGTGGATGAGCCGTGTGTCTCACATTGCCTTTAGGAAGAGAATGACAATTGAAGACAGTCTGCAGCATCCTTGGATCAAGGTAAGTCTCTGATCCATATTCATAAAGCATCTGAGTAGAAGTCCTGATCTTGGATTTTGTTTTCTCTGTCCACATTTTAACCTTCATTCCTTATGAGATAAAAGGTAAAACTGATCTAAGGTCAGCACTCTCTCTCTGGGATGTTTGGTGAATACTGGACCAAAACTCTTTTTCAAACAAACTCCGCGGTCACAGTATTGCAGGCCGGAGTCCATCCTAATCGTCGTCCTCCATTTTGTGTCCGTCTCCCAGGTGATCAAGAGGCGGAACGTGCGGCAGGAGGAGAGCGGGCGCAAGCCGGAGCGGCGGAGGCTGAAGACCACTCGTCTGAAGGAGTACACCATCAAGTCCCACTCCAGCATGCCGCCCAACAACACCTACGTCAACTTCGAGCGCTTCTCCCAAGTGATGGAGGAGATTGGCGCTGCCGAGGAGGGCCTGCGGCAGCTGGAGCGCAATCAGCGGTCCTGCCAGGAGGACGTGGCCGCCCTGCTCTCCATCTACGAGGAGAAGGAGGGCTGGTACAAGGAGGAGAACGAGAGCATCGAGGGCGACCTGGGCCAGATCCGCCAGGAGCTGCAGCGCGCCCAGGCCCAGCGCCGCCAGAGCCAGGAGGAGGTGCGCTCCGCCCTGCTAGCGGCCAACGCCCTCAAGCGCAAGTTCGGGCGCCTGGAGAACCGCTTCGATTCGCTGGCCGAGCAGGTGGCCTCGGAGGTGCGCTGGGTGGAGGAGCTGGTGTGCTCGCTCGCGCCGGAGAAGCTCTCTGGCACCAGCCTGTGCTGACTGTTTATCCTCTCTGATATGGTCTGAGTCCTGACTGTCTTCTCTCTGCTTCTCTCATTCTCCATGCCCGTGTAGCTGATGCATGAAATGACTGTACTACACGTGTAGAGCAGCTCCGTTAATGAGCGACCCAGACTTAAGTTTGTATTGGAAGCTCCTACTGTATGCTGAAGTCTTCCCTGCCTCATTCCGGGTTTTCAGATTATGACATGCATACTTACACATGTCTAATGCGATTACCTCTTATTGTTTGGACCACATACGCTCTGAGTGGCTATCATTGTTTTCAGTGTGAGTCTTTAAAAAAAAATCTTCACACGGTGAGTCTGTACTTATCTTATTTCACTTCTTTTCTTTATGAATGAATTCTTGAATGAATATTTTGGCTTTCTGAGACAAGTCCAACATTTCTTTTTTTACTTTTGTGCATTGTTAGTAAGCTACATGTGTTTGAAATAATAATTTTCTGAATTAATTACAGGATATATATTTTTAGTCTTACTCGCTACTTTTAGATTTGTTTATGCCAGATTCCAGGGTAGAGGCCTGTACTGTAATAGTCTCTTCATCTATGCATGCATGTCTGTAGCCTCAGCCCAGGTAATGAGCTGCTACTGCCCGGTAAGTTGGGCTATAGCCATCAAAATGTGCCTCTCGCCCAGTAGAACGGTAGTCTGTAGCGAGTAGAATGCTGAATGTAGCAAAATGTAGTTCGTATCAACATTTCCATATCTTGAGCGACTTCACGCAAGCATCGAGAAAACATGGCATGATTAAGATGCAATGGTTTTCGTACATTACCTGTGTAAGACCTGTGTTATGGTTTGACGGTGCTTTCAGTATGGGTAAAGTGCATGTATATCATTAAGACCCTTTTCATCATGTGCTGTAACACTGATGGTCTGTTCACATGTTGCATTACATGTAAAAAAGTAATGGCTGAAAGAATCAGATAAAACTAAGACTGTAATGGGTAACTCCACAGGAAGGACCTCTTAAACATCGGTGCCTTTTGAATGATGTGATCAAGCAGCTTGTACTGTACTGCTGAACTGCAAGGCATGATGACATTCAGTTTTCCAGTAATGAACCTGGACAATAGACTCAGGACGCTGGTTTTATATAAGCCCAGTGTTTGCAATAAAACACAGCTTTCATTGCTCTGCATACAAATCAGAATACTCGGTTAATACAATATTCTGTGCAATACAAATGTATGAATTTGATATAGAGCATAATGTGTCGTCATTATTTGTCCATCAGTTTTTAACCTTGCAGTTGAATGTCACTACTGCCAAATTGTATGCATGATCTTCATTCATCTGTCAAATAATTGTATTTTGTCTTATTTTTAAATGTCTTTAAACATTCCGAGTGTAATCCTAATTTGAATGTTATCATTCCATGGTTACGTGTATAAACTATATATTTGCTTTTAAAATATATAATATATATATGTAGCAGTGTATCCTCTTAGTACTACTGCTTTTTACAAATGTGTAATCATTCATTGAAAGTTGTCAACACCAGTTATGTTCATGACCACCCTGAACATGTTTCTTTTTAATAAAGACAATTGAAACCGTTATCTTGTAATGTCATTTATTAGAAATGTATTTATAGATTTGTGAGAAACTCGGAAAATGCATTGCCTATTTAACTCGTGTCCGAGAAGCAAGAGGTTTGCGCGCTTCCTTCATAAACTTGGCTACCCTGAATTGCAGCGCACTTGTAGATGTTTCTCGGGCTCCATACGGTGGTTGCAATAACAAGGAATCCGGTAGCAGTATATGAACCGTTTGGTTCTCTAATTACTTGAGCGACGCTGCCCGCCGTGGTCACCACAGTGTCGTTGATCATCCAAGTGAGATCCACAAGACCGGCGAAGAGCCCACGGGCTAAACATAACAGCGTGACATTCTGCGAAGTTTTTTCGACCCTGGCAGGCAGGAAGACAAGCACCCTGGGAGCGGTGGAATTCGAAGTACCTGCGGAGAGTACACAGTAAGGCAATGGGAGATTTCAGCTCGTATGTTCAACAACGAAGTAACGTTAGTGACTACATTTATAGAAGCCTACGTTTGGAGTATTCGTTGGTCTCCGCGAATTCCATATGCTGTTCTATTGATTCATTTATCCAAGATCATGATAATGCGTCCTGTTTACTGGCCTGGAATTCAATAACCTACAGTAGCCTACTTTTATCATGCCCCTGTCTTTCTCCCCTACACCATACTTATGCACAGGATTCTTTTTAGCAAGCAGTAAAGTTAGCGATGCATGGTAACAGCAACTAGTTTTATTCGCTTAACCTTACCCTCTACCAAGAGTTGGATTCCGTCACTGAATAAAACTTGCTGCTGATCTGGTTGACCTCCGTTTGTAAACCTGCAAAACAATGACAGCAATATAAACACATTATTGTTACTACTACTAGTAGGCCTACTACTACTACTACTACTACTACTACTACTAATAATAATAATAATAATAATAATAATAATAGAATGAAAGACTAAAAATACTATATGGTTATAATTATTTATCATGGTCAGCTATGTACAGCCTGCCATTCATATTGAATGAAATAGCATAGTAATATTAGCCAGAATTTGCAGTGTATTACATTTACCCCAGTAAAAGTAAACTGATCCAGAGTCCTTCTGCCCTCCTCATTCTCCTTGAGTGTTTGGCAGTTGATGTGCATGAGACAGAGGTATAGTTAGCAGACTAGCAGAGAGCCAGAACCTCCTGAGTCTAAATATTTAAATCTGGGTGTCACATGTTATATAGTGCAGCTCTCATTCCTCACTGAAATGGGGAGGTGAGGCATGAGTAGGATTAATGAGATCATATGTTTAAAGCAGTTTGATGAAATTATTTTTGTACTCATCTTAATAATAAAATAAAATTCTTTTTCAAAATTTTTTCCACTTGACAGCAATGTCAATCCTCTGACTGTGAAGGTAATATAGTAAGCGAAGCAGGGGAGTATAACCACATTTGGTCTTGTATATCCAGATATGGGCATGCGCATTTGTCACATTAATATAAATCTAAATGAGTTCTTCCCAAATCTTTAGTCATACAGTTAAAACATGAATTCAATTTTTAAAATGATTCAACAACCAAAAATAATTTTATTTATATTTCATATCAATTTTACTTGTCATTGAAAAGTGTATTTGGTGGAATTTTATAAGGCCTACTATACATGTTACTGAGAAATGTTTTATTTATTAAGATACATATTTTATACATAATTTAATCTCTTGTGGAAGTAATTTTCAAGGTGGAACCAGCTAAATAATACACAGAATGGATTTTTAGCCATGTGACAGAACAAGACTCCTGAGATGAAGGAAATGTTGTGAGAAGTCATCCAAGTGGAACTGAAATTGACTCCCAGTGGCCCAACCTGACCGTCTGGTGAAAACAGGCAGTTATTTCAGTTATTCAGTTAAGAGAAAAACAGGAAAGAATGGCTGGCACATTTTATTATTTGATACAGAAGTAACTGTTTAAGGGCCTTTTGGATTTATAATTTATATTGAATATTGTGAAGATCATGTGGAGTTAGTGTTGACTCCACATCTTTTTCAAATCGCCAGTTATTGGGAAAGCCTACAAATCGTTTGTACACTTTAATCAAATCCTACCAGATGTGTCAAATTTGAGGTCTGGTGAACTGGACACATCAGATCAACACACCATCTCCCTGGTCCTCATAGTAGTCTCACATCAAAGAATGAATTTATTTGATTTCATATTAACTGAATACAGAGAAATATATCCAGGCAGATGTACAAAAATTATGGATGTCGAAATGTTGGATGGTGCTATTTTCACTTGGAGTTGTCATCGTCATTATCATCATCATCATCCTCATTATCCTCATTATCAACTTCTATATCTATCTATATCATCTGTATAGTTATAGTACGATTTCAGATCTGCTTACAGGATTAAAAAATCAATTATCAAAATATTCCAAAACACAACAAGGAGAGGAAAGTACACAATACCCACAAGGGTGAATACAAACACGTGTGAAAACAGCCACCTGCTTACAATCCAATCAAAACAAGGTGATAAAATCAGAAAATTTACCATGAACAACCATAATATCTCAACCATAAAAACACATAAAAGTAAATAAAATACAGAAATTTTATTCTCATTTGCAATATAGTTTATCTGCTTTCCCAACAAAAGACAGAATTGATTGAATCCAGCATCTGTTATTAACATTTTGAATTGTGCAGTCAAACAATGAATGTACAGGTGACATATATGCATTTAATGTGGTCACAAAAGAATAAACACAAACATTGTCATTAATGCATGTACTTTGCTCATGAAATCCAAACAAATGTCAACTGATTATTTTAATGCATTTATTGAGCTGCTGGGTTCTATGATGTAAGCTTAGTCAGTCCGCAGTAATACACAGCGGTATCGTGTTCTTCGGTTGCTGTGATTAGTAACTGGTGCTGGTACGTCTCATTGGCCTTGGTGAGGACAGTGAACCTGCTGGAGTTGAATCGATGGCCGTATGACACCTGGGAGGTGTTGTGGGTGGAGTAACTCAGAACCAGCTGGGGCCCCTCCCCGGGAACCTGCCTGTACCAGCTCACGGTCCCGGTGCTGCTGTCTGCTTGAAGCAGGCAGTCCAGAATGGCCCTCTGTCCCTCTGTCACTGACATGTAGGTGAAGGCCTCATACCACAACCCTAACACACAACATAATTTATATGGCATTTATTGACAGTTATAAATATGTTTTAACAGTTCATGAGAACTTTAATGTCTATTGCTAATTAACATCTACTGTTACAATTTGTCACTACCATTTGTTACCTTTACTACTATTGTGCACTTGAATTCACTTTTATTGTTATGCAAATACAACAGCCTATTAAAATACTAAAAAGAGACTATAATGTAACTAGAGACCTCCTAAAAACATAATTATATGTATAACATAGTCAATGTAAACCTTCGCATTTAAACTGAAAACATAACTTTGAAATGTTATATTTCTATTTAAATATATCTTACAATATAATGTGACATTTTTTATTGTAAGATCATTTAAAGGCAATGTCATTGTAATGAGAATATCTTTTTCTTTAAGGCGGTATTAATTGAACCAGTGGAATGAAAATGAAAAAAGCTCATTATCCCCAAAAGACTTACCACTTAGTATGATGGAACAGAACAGCAGGAATTTCATTTTCTCCTTTTTCGGTTCGTGCCTACTTCTCATTTGGGAAGACGCCTAGAAATTAGTGGAAACTGTTGACAAAACTAATGGCCCTCTGTTCTTCAAATTCAAGTACTGTGCACTTGAGTCCATGAGGAGAAGAGCCCGTGTGGGGGGCTGTGTATCTCTGCCACTGGTGACAGACGCTTGCTTTCAGCGGGATTTGTGGCGTCAGTTGAGAACCACAGAGCCGGAACTGAGAGTGCTGACGTGATATCATGGAACTAACGTGACCACCTGGCCCTTGCCTGTAGTTACCAGCATTTCTACTTCAGGCCTATGTGAAGAAACTGCACACATATCTCCATGCGTGTGAGAGGGAGAAAGCATGCAGCACCTTTAGAGCTGTGCTGTCATCTCCTTTTGATCTGCTTGCATTTATTTGGCTTTCGCATTGGCACAATCTCCATTAAGCAGACATGGGCTTCAGTGATACCATTGGATTGAAGTCTAGTAGAAGCCTTTAAACTATATTCCAGAGTTCAGAGTGTTCTAGCTAACAGGAGCGGAACCTGGCATGGTCGTCTGTTTCTGTAGCCCATCTGCTTCAATGTTGAATGTGTTGTGCATTAAGAGATTCCCTTCTGCACACCACTATTGTCAATGGCTGTTATTTGAGCATTTGTGGACTTTCTGTTAGCTTGAACAAGTCTGCCCATTCTCCTCTGACCTCTCTCATTAATATGGCCGCAGAACTGCTGCTCACTGGATGCTTTTGGTTTATGACACCATTCTCTGTAAACTCTAGAGTCTGTAGTGTGTGAAAATCCCAGGAGAGCAACAGTTTCTGAAATGCTGGAACCTTCACGTCCGGTGCCAACAATCATATCACTGTCTAAGTCATTTAGATCACACATCTTGAGAATTCTAATGTTTGATCAAACAAAAAACTAAACCTCTTCACCATGTCTGTATGCTTTATATATTGAGTTACAGCCACATGATTTGCTGTTTGGAGGAGTAGGCGATTAGCAATAACAAGCAGGTGTACCTAATAAAGTGGCCGGTGAGTGTATATCACAGATAAACGGTTTGTTGGCGTATGTCAAGAGTACAAGTGACCTGCCCTTATAGCTCTCTGATCCATAACTATGGTTTTTATACAAACAACCTCAGACCCTTTAAAGAAACACAGATTTTATGGTAAATTACATGATGCTTGACAATCCATGAGTTCAAACATTTTTATTTTAACCAGAATTTGAACATCAGGTACAATAATAAATACAGCAAGTAACTGCAAGATTAGCCCCTGAACCCTGACTCCCATGTGATACCTGTAGACAGACAAGTGTAGGGCATTCTTGCAGCACAAAATATATTTAAGCTTTAGTTATACAATTAGTGGTTACATTACACAAATGGTACAACTCCATATTGGCTAATCCCGCAGTGGCGCTGCCTGTTCTTAGCCAGTCGCATATATCCTTCCTCGCCCCAGTAGACACCCCAGCTGGAGAGAAACCGTAGGAATTCAATGAAGGAATGTTACCTCGTGGTTATGCAACCTACTGTTTTGTGCAAGTTTACATTTAAAAGCAAGAAATCCTGGTTTAGCTGTTTACTCTAGGCTTAAATAGTAATATTTAATTGGTTATCGATTAAACAAATACCCAAATGTGATGTATATGAACAGAAGCCGCTCACCTATTCTTGATTGTCCAGTACTCCTCAGGTCCCTCAGTCCCAAAGCCGATCAGTACAACAGCATGAGCTTGCTTCCAGATGGAGCATTTTGGATCATAGAATACTCCTGTAAAGGCATTAAAAGAATGCATGGCCAGAGATCAAACTAAAACCCCAGAGCAGGGCTAGGCATACCTTCGTGAGAGAGGCTGACTATGGAAATCTAACATTAGGAAAGCTAATGGTGTTCTTTTTAAGATTACAAATACAAATCTAGAATCACAGAAAAGGAGAAGAAATTGTCAGTGATTGTACTGCAGTGCGCATGTCCAATCTGTCTGTATCAAATCAACACCAAGCATAATTGAATCATACACGACTATGTTCAAATCAAATGACTTCCTTTGAGATCTACAGAAGTGCCCAGGCTTAACGATTGAATGAGCCTCCAAAGTGATCCAAAGAATTTAATGTGCATTGGATTTATGACAATTTTGAGTTTTTAAAAAAAATATTTGGAACCTTTTATTACGTTGGATCTACTGACCAGAACAGGAAATACGACAGTTAAGACTGACCTTTTCGGTAGAACTGGAAGTTACGAGTAGTCGTGTCAATAACCACAGCTATGGGTCCAATGGTCACAAGAGCATCCTCAAAGGCCTGTTCATCACCAGGGGGGACGTACTTCCAGTCCTTCACTGAGACAACATTCTTACTTCTGTTTGCAACGCAGTTCCTCTCCTATACATTGACACACAGAAAGAGAGCTGTCAGAGATGTGCTTATTTTTCTACTGTCCCAACGTCTACTAGTTGTGACTCAATATCTTATCACACAATCTTAGTTTCAGAAGTCACTCTGGATAAGAGCAATGGCGCATTTAAAACAATGTCAATTAATGCAATGTAATATTCATATCTCTCACCTCCATGACATAGGGGTAGGAGTCTTCAGCCTGGATGCCTCCATTCTGCATGATGTACATATAAGCCAGGCTAGGCCTTCCTCCTACACAGGCCTTATTTCCTGTGGGCGTGGAGCAGTCCACGAGCTGCTGTTTGCTCAAAGGGATCAGCTCTCCTGTCTTCTTCTTCCACTGGGCTTCCAGAGCCCCTGTAGCACTATACGCCCAGCAGGACCCACAGAATCCCTGAGTGAGCACAAGAGTAACATCTGAGGGAATAGACTGGGTTCTCAGCAAACTAAAACAGATTGCAATCGTTACATCTTGGTTTTAATTTAAACCTCCTTTGTCCAGGCTGCCTTTTGGCTAAGGGCCAAGCCTTAAAAAGAGATTTTTATTTAAACGGGAGTCACCTGGAAAATATTAAGCAGATAAATCACGAGGCAAACAGTCACATCAAAACTGATATCAGCTTTGAAGAACGCACCTGATCCTCGACCGGAGTAATGTAGCCCATGTCCCTGTAATCTATGCTCTTGGAGTTCAGTTTGCTGGCAGCGTGCCGCAGCTCAGCAGCAGACAGCATCAGGTTGCTGCTTTTTGGGGTTCCTGCCATTGAGGATGCCTTTGTGACTTCCACAAACTCATCTGTGTTCTGATTGGTTGGAAGAAGAGTAAAGAATGAACAGCGTAACTTATTTAGGGTAACTGGACTAGGCATAGTCTGAAGTGATGGATAAAAAAATAAAAAATAAAACACAATCTGCTCACCAGATCCCCAAACACATTCAAGCCCAATTCATAGGTTTCCTTGCCCTCCTTATATCTCTTGTTGTGATCTTCTATAAATCTGTAGTTATCTTCCCAGATCTCCCGTCTTATCAGAGACCTTGTCTGAAATGCAGAAATCAAGTCAGTCTTTTCCAAAACAGAAAATACAATCCAGTTTCAAATCTATCTTGGTTGCTAACACTGATTCTGAAACAGCACTCTATAAACCTGGCATGGGTGGGAGTTCTGTGCATTGCTTATTCAGTTATATGTATGGCCACAGTCTTACAATAACTTACCTTTTTAACAGCTCCATTGTATTTGATGTTCCATTGTTGCCACTCAGCGTCCAGGTCAGGATCTACACTGGTTACTACACCATACAAGAGAACCAGCCAAGCCAAGAAACAGTTGGCCGCCTGGACCTTC
Organism: Anguilla anguilla; assembly: GCF_013347855.1. Lineage (NCBI taxonomy): Eukaryota > Metazoa > Chordata > Actinopteri > Anguilliformes > Anguillidae > Anguilla > Anguilla anguilla. Next base: position 22,427,374 of record NC_049204.1, on the reverse strand, counting down.
ATGGTGTATTGAAGGAAAAACTGAAGAATGCAGAGATCAGCAATGCCCTCAAGTATGCCAAAACGAAAAGTAAATTCTTTATTTAGCTTCTCTGCACAAATAATTTCTCAACCTTTATGCTAATCGTTGATTTGGTGCACCGGCACTAGCAAGCTACGTAATAATAAATGAATGCACAGAAAATTTCGACTGAGCTGATATTCTGCAGGCTGACTTTTTAATTACCTGGTTTTGAAGACAGTGGTCGTCCGGGGCAGTCTGTCCTGGCTTTGAGGTGCTTTCTATGGGCTCCGAGCTGCTGGGAAGTGAAGAGTCTTTTAAGAGTCTTTTATACTTCACAGGGGTCTGAAAAGGCTTTAGGAAGCCTCTCTTAATCAAACATTTGTTTTCTGGGAGAACAATTAGGAGATTCTGGAGATTATGATGGGTGGAGATTAAAAAAAACAAACAAACAAAAAAAAAACAGGCATTTAGCTGTTTCTATGAGTGTTACAAGATTGTCTATTCTTTTGACAATACTACTGACTCATATGATAAAAGTAAATTACTGCTCTAACAAAATTATCTCGGTACACTAGTTTGTATCTTGTTTTTCTGCATTTAATGCCATCTGTTTATTTACGTCACTGTCAACACACCTGTAGCTGGAGTATCTTAATCTAGGGCATTCTCTGAGTTGTGTACCAGTTCTTACTATTGTATCTTGCCTTTGTGCAAATGGATTAGGTAGCGACAATATCACTCAATGTCTTTTGCAAATTCTATCAATCAACAACAGGTCAGACTAATTGCCTTGTTCTCCAATCTCTGAAATCTCAAAGATCCAAGGCAAACACTTAAGAAATTTCCTTAGCAGCAGCTGTGTCACAATAATCAGTCTTCAGGGGAGCAATGAGATTTAAGCTGGCTCTTAATGGGTACCAGTAATTGCCACTGTCATATGTTCACAAACATATTTATGTTATGCAAAACAAGCACACAATTTAAATGAACAAAAAAAACACTAATATTTTAATATTTTCATATCTTGATTGGTAAATTTGGTATACATTTTGAAAAATACTAATGTTTCTATTGGTAATGCCTGTAAAGTGAAGTAATATTGCTATGAAGAGTTAGCATCATACTACCTGCTGTCTACCATCTCTGCTATGCCTGGTGGAGCAGCAGTGTATAGTGCACTTTACACACTACGTGCACAAGGAGTGATTAATGCACTCTTGTGCTTGTTCCTAGTCAACATCCTTGTCATCTCATTTGATGAACGGTGAACAATGGACAGAGAAAACATTTCATCAGCTCATGTCCATATCCATTCACACTGATAGCACAGAATATAATTGGATGAACAGAAATAGTACCGTTAAAGGTAGAAATAGACATGAGAGAAATTAAACAAATTCAGTTGCCACTGTTATTTAAGAACACATTTTATGTTAGACCACAGCACTCTTAAATGAAGCCAGGCCATCTAATCAGAGTCATAATCTCATATCGCCTCATTTAATGGCTGATTTATCATCTCAGATCTGCCACTCTGAGTATAGATCATGCCTTGTAGGTGACTGGTAGTGGGCCAAGTAGTTCCTACTTTACTTTGCAGGGTAGGATTCGGGAGGGACACATTGGTTCCAAAAGGCACTGGCTTTGAAAAACCTGGAACTCCTCATTGTCTTAATGTGCAAATTCATCTTGCCAATGATTGTTTGTGCTTTTGAAAGCAGTTTTCCATTCCCTGCAATTGTTTTACAAGTACCAGTCAAAGTGTCCAAACAAAGTCACAGTGAGATTTGGCTGGTTCACACCCACCCTGCTGTTTCTGCCACACACACACACACACACACACCTTTTTTGCCAGGAGTTAAATAGAATGCTAGCCATGGAACTTGTAGCAGCTTTGAGTGATAAAAGGAACTATACCCATGATTCACTCTGCTCAGTCTCTTGTTTATTTGTAGAAGAAACCTGGCAAAGACCACAGAAAACAAGATGCATGTGTTTGCCCTCGGGAACTGTATGTTGTTGCTAAAAACAAGAAGACTAATGTTAACATGAAGTAAATTAAGTGTGTTGGTTTGGTGCCCGTTTTGGAGGACCTTTTGCATGCTTGAGTGGAAAAATGTTGGCATTTTATATAGAGTTGTATTTATTAGTTTGACTAATAAGGTTTTTACATTTTTAAAATGCATATGATCTAAATGAAAAGTGTTGTGACAGAATTGTTTGGTGGGACAGAGGAGTAGAACTGCAGAGCTTTTGTGTTCCTGTTCATATAAAATGGCTAGTACATTTTTGTAACATCATTAAAAACACAAGGGAGATGTAGAACAAAAAACATTCACCACTTGCAAATTCCTTTTCGTTTAGAGTTAAAAAAGCATCGCTGTTAGTCTTTTTCATTAACATGCAGTTTCTTTGTGGAAAGTTTAAATGCACTTAAAAGTTAATATACAATACAATGGTATTCAACCTCCCCAGACACTCCCACGTCACTCCCCTGCTCACTACCCTCCACTGGCTGCCTGTTATAGCTCGCATCAAATTTAAAACATTGGTCCTAGCATACCAGGCAGTCAAGGGATCAGCCCCAGCATACCTCCACCAGATATTCAAACCCTACATGCCAGCCAGATCCCTCCGTTCTGCTACCGCAGGACACCTAGCACCTCCCCCTCTTCGCACCTGCACTTCCAGAACACGTCTCCTGTCTGCTCTGGCCTCACGATGGTGGAATGACCTCCCTGTGGAGGTCAGAACAGCTGAGACACTGACCCATTTCAAACGACGACTGAAGACTCACCTCTTCAGGCTGCACCTCTCCCCATCCCTCCCTACCCCCCTGTAAATGACTGTAAGCTTAGGGTTGTAACTAGGCAGCTGTTTCGTAGGTGACTTAGGTGCATTAACTGTCTTAACTACTACTTGTATTTTTTCCATAGACTGCGTTGTTGCCGTTCTCGTTGTTAGTGTTAATCAGTTTAACCTTCAGGGTCCAAGTTGAACTATGCGGTTGTTCCCTGCACTTGGACCGGTACTTCTCTCTAGGGGTTTCGTCATACTTGTTCCTGGTTATGGTTATACACTTTGTTGTACGTCGCTCTGGATAAGAGCGTCTGCCAAATGCCTGTAATGTAATGTAATGTAACAATGGATAGACTCCTTCTAAAATGTCTTGTCCAATTAAAATGTATTACATTAACAAATTGAAAATATCCAGGAACACAACACCAGAATAAGTTGTTCTGTGAGAGGACCATACAATTTGCCCTTGCCACCTCTTACAAAAAGCTGTAAGTCTTCAAAAATGTTGAAATGCTTCTGATTATACAAGAATTCTTTTTTGCCAAAAATGTTTGACAATTCGGCCATTCCAAGAAAAGTTGCTAAATTTAAAACCAAAAATGCAGAATAAAGGAAGGTTGCTCTTGCTTCACAACTTTTTAGACAATATTTTCACCTCCATGCAATGGTGACACATGTGGATGTATCTAAAATAGTTTGAAAATGTTGACTGTGTATTTATGTAAGATAATTTATGAAACGTAAGATAATTGTATATCATTTATTTATTTAACTTTTTAAAAAACCAAAATCCCCCTCTATATTACTCAATAAAATTTTTGACCAGTCATCCATTACCTTAATTAGGCTAATACGTAGTCCATTGCTTGATAAGGATTTTGACTTCAGTCACATCACTTAAATGCTGAAATCACTCCACTGGATAACAGTAAAACTCAGATGTAAATCAATTTGATGGGTTCATACTGTCATACTGGGGTGGGCGGGGGGCAGCTGTTTTCTTCCCCTAATGGTACACAGAAAGCAACGTGGACGTCTGATCCCAATGTAACGTGCACTGCAGTGTCAATTTCCAGTAGGGGGAGCTAACTGTCTAATAATAACTCTTGATATTATACAACGGTTGTCATAAAGACAGGCCAAAGATTTGTGAATTCTTGAAAGCCTGGAGTGTAGTATGGAAAATTTGGCATCGTAATAAATGCCTTCAAATCATAACAAGAACAAAAGTGAACTGCATTTCTACTGCAGTCCTCCTTCAGGTCAGAGATGTTGCTTAAAAAACAAAACAAAAAAGAAAACTCAGCACATTCTCTCACCTCCATGACACAGGCATAGGAGTCTTTATCCCGGATGCCTTCGCTCTGTATGATGAACATGTGCCCCTGGCTAGCCTTCCTCCCTCATTCCTGTGGGCGTGGACCAGTGCAGCAGCTGCCTTTCGCTCAAGGGATATGAGCTTGAGGGCAAAAGCAGATGCAGATGGAAAGAAGCAAATGAATAAAGGATACCTCGATCAGAGCCATTATCAGGTCGCAACACGCTGTCTTGCCCAAAGTGAAAGTTCTGGAAATACCCAAAATGGGCAAGTCTCTGCTGATCCTGAGCCCGAGTGACACAGCCTTTGGTATTGAATTACAAACCGGTCATATTCAGTTTGCTCACAGCCTGGTGCAACTTGACTGCAGATCACATCAAACTGCCAGCTCCCCTATTTGCAGAAGGTCCCTGAACTCTGAACAAACCCAGGAACAGTCCTGGTGAAGAGATATTTAGAAAAACAGAGTGTAGGGCTGCCAACTGTCCTGCATTAGCCAGAATGTCTCATATTTAAAAAATAGTGCATCCCAGTTGCCCCTTTGTCCTGTGTTTTGCTCTTCTTGTCTTTTGTGTTTTTAACTCCCACCCCAAAGCCTGAACAATATAGACTCTTACCACTGTAGCGGCGTGCATCACTGAGTTGTGTCCCTAACAGGGTAAGCAGCTATGCACAGAAAAATATCCTTATGTGCATCTTACTTATTGCCATACATTATTGTAGCATCCTAAATTCTATGAAGTCTGCAGTAATGCTATTGTGTCAAACTTAATGCTTTTATGATACTCATATCAGTGTTCAGTAGCCTTTATCTGTAGCATACTTCATCTGAACGATGTGAAGTTTTTCAAATGTTTTTCAAATGTTAATGTACAATACAATTACGCAAGTATACACTGGCATAGATGACCTAACAACAACAGCAAAAGTAGAAACCAAGTCTCCAAACCAGTGCTCTTACCTATCTCCTGCTGTTTATCTGTCTTCTCTGCTGTTGCCTCAGATAATCACAGACACCAACATCCTATTCAAATAATAGAAGGGCTAATGATTATAATTGCATCACTATTAATAGTATTAAAAAATTATACTTTTAAACCCTTTGATTTTAGGGTTTAATGTATAATCTTTTTAAACCTTTAAATGGATTTATAGTGCTCCCTGCAAGCTTTGTGCAAATGGCTAAGCAGGGAGAGAGCCACATGGGTAGTCTCCTTTCCACTCTCTGCAGTGTAGGGCAGTCTAAGAAAGAACCACGTAAGTGATACCCTAACACTTCTGAATACATTTCCATAGTCTTTACAGCCTGTTCTTTTTCCAGGTTAATTTACAGTGCAATAGAGAAACATAAGATGCAGTTGTTTACCACTTGTTTTCCTGGCAACTGTGACTTTGGGACTAGGTAAATTATGCTGTCTGTGGTCTAGTTGTCACCCTAGTCTTGATATATGCCTTCCTCACACATTCCCTGCTCTGCTCTGCCATGAGTTTGTGAGGCTTGGCTCACATATTGATGATGTCATCAAAGACATGAAAATTGCATATTAGTCATACATAGGTGAACACAGACTGTTTTGGATTAAGGGAGAAAGATTCTTTTGCAAAAATGCAAAAAAAGGTAAAATCTGAATTTATTTTCCCATCTGCCATGATAATTGCAGAGCTGCATTTTCCCCATAGTACATGTTTTAAGAAATCTCCCCATTTTTAGGGGTCCAGGTGGTCTGAGATAGGAGTGATGGTGATTGACATTTTTAAAATCTGGACAAAAATGTGATGAGTAGAAAGTATTAGTCAGAGACAAAGGTTGGCACCGCTGTCCTGGGTGGGGAGGCTGTGCCATGTCTCCATCAGACCTGGCATCTGCTCAGGAAACACTGAGTCTCTGCTGCGCTTGGCCTCTTGTGAAAGTGTTTAAACTAAAAAATAGCTGGAGAACCAAACAAGCACTGTGAACTTTCTCCCTACCAAGCTAAACTCAAGGCCAGCTTTATGTGGGGCTGGGAGTCCTGCCAGGTTTGCTGCTCTTTTAGATTGGGAAATGGAAACTGAAGCATGCATTTTTTTGGGGGGAGGGACCTGAGACACAGAGGATTAGCATATCTTTCGTTTTCTCCTCAGGTTTCGTTTCTTCTTCTTTTAACTGTGATTATGACAACACTCAGTAAATATGTAACAAACCCTAGTTATGTTTCCAGTGCATTCCCTCACATATTCCTGTCAGGGCACGGGGGTGATTTGTAGGCACAGTGGAGTAGAGTGGAGCAGGTTTGCTTTCCTGACATCACCAGGGGTAGGGGCAGGGACACACCCCTTCCCTGCCCTGCCCCAAGCCGAATCTGAGGGGAAGTCCACACCACGGAAAAAATCTGACTCAGTCTGAGAAAACTCTGCAGCCTTTGGACATAGAGAACACAAGCAAGACATTCTTGGAGGCTCATTTCTCAACTGCCTGCCGTTGAAGGATTTTTTAAATCACTGCTCATCGTTTCTTCATCCCCCTGCTCTCAAAATGGCCAGCTCCAAGTCCTCCCAGACCACCCGCAACATCGTGATTGCGTTTCTCGCTCTGTGGTCCGTGATTTCTCTCATCATCATCGTGGTGTGGGCAACCTCCCCTGACTTGAAAGGTTCCAGCCAGTGCAGGGCTGAGCTTCAGACGGTGATAGAGAAGCTGGAGGGAGCCAAGGTGGTGTGGGCTAAGGACAAGGCAGCCTTGGAGGACCTGGTGCGACAGGGTTGGGACAACCAAACCCTCCTGAGCAGACAGATCAGCGAGCTCGTGGAGGCGCTGCAAGAAACCAACATATCTCTGAGCGACTGTGAGGAGGAGAATGTGAGTATGGCTTCGCTGTTTTTATTGTTCAGCGTTCAGAGCTGACTCTTTCACACATGTTGATTCATTTATCAGGCTTTCCGTTCTTCCTTAGATCTATCCGAATGTGTCCAGTGTGCATTTTTTTCACTGTTTTGTTCTGGAGACAAAATGAAACAGGGCTCTAATTTGCTGTGTTAACTGATTGAAGATATAACACCACATTGATCACTTTTGTTTTTAATCAAAACTCTCCTGTATTACCAATCTGATGGTGGTTATATCATTATAAGTAGAAAATTACTTCTGGAGAAATATATGTATATTACTCTGTAATATTGTGATAAGTTACAATGAATGAGATCCTTTTTGCATGGATAGTTATACAAATTCACATGTACTAAAAGCATCAAAATATAAAAAGCAGATATTCCCATTGAATTGACGCACAAGAGCATGTCTGGAAAAGATAATACTGAAAACTTATAACAAACTTATATAAAATCTAATTAATATAATGGGTGTTGTTATTCATGTGTGAATTATTCTTTGTATTATTTTATATACGTTGCTGTTATTCATTCTTTTGTAATCAGGGCTGTCATGTAAAAAAAGACATAGGCCTCATGGGAACTCCCTGATTTAATAAAGGATTCATACATAATTAAAAAATGAAATTAGTCTTACTACTACTATATACTGAAGTATATATATATTTTTGGTATTAATTTATACTGATATTAGAGGACATTATACAAATATTACAGGTAAGACGAGTGCTTTAGAGGATTGGTATGCTATGAAAATGTCCATAGCTGACACAGGTCTGCTTTTCCTCAGTGCTTGAGTTATGTGATATGAGACACTCCTTGCCTTTAGCGTGACTACCAATTGAAAACATTCACACAAGTTCTACAGACCACTTAAGACTATCTTGCATGGTCCTGGTAGTTTGTTACTGATATCACATAATTTTGTTACAGAAACTTTTGAATGCAAACATAACAGTCCTGGTAATGGAAATCGAGGAACATGAAAAAACGGAGGCGAACCTAACTTCAGAAATCGCACTACAGAAAGGTAGGAAAATTTAAGTCGTGCTGGGAGGGGAAAGTGGGATTTTTGCTGCTTGTTATTGGCTGGCATGAAAGGGCCTCTTTTTTCATGAAGATATTCTTAGCTGCCTTTCCCACTGTATCCATAGAAACTTCCATTTTAGGGAAAACAAATACACTCAGTTTGCTCTTTATTTTTAAATGAAGTTTGAAAATGTGTTTTGCCGTTGAGGGGACACTTTGAAGATTTTTTGTAATTATGTTGTATGACTAATGACATTTTTAGAATGTGCACATGGAAAGCCAAACACAGTCATTTCCTCAGGCTATGCATGGTAATAATATCTCACTTTATTCCACAGTATGGATTGTAGAGACATTATAGATATTTATGTCATAACATTTCCCTCCTTATTCCATCATCTTAAGTTGTAAAAATGTTGTAAAATATGTCCTTTAATGGAAAGTCATGAAATGATATATATCCTATATCCTAACATGAGAGATTTGTCTGAAAGAAGAGAAACACCCTATAGGCATAGAGCAGAGCTTGTTATTCCTTGTTATTCCTGAGTTAGTGTGTTAGCTGTAGCTAAACCAATGGCCGATGTAGCCAACCCAAAGTGTTCTTGCTTGGAATGTTGAGATGCTAGAATCCTGCTTGTTCCACTTGATAAGAATGGTTCACGTGCCATCAGATTAATTAAACACATTGTAAAGTGAACCCAGACTCTCCACTGAGCTTTTTTCCCCCTGTGGAGATTTCCTGAGATACATGCATCACCAGAGGAAAGGGAAGGTTCCTGTGAGAAAGCGATAGGCGGAAAAGGCTATAAATGTGAGATGCCTTTTTAGATTAATTTCAGGCGTCCCTCCAGCACAGCGTGGAATGTGTTATATTTGGACAAAATTAGTTGCTAAGGAGCGCCCTGACAAAACAGGATGCATATTGTGTACTTCACCATTCACAACAGGTTACGAGTAAAAAACCAGACATCACACAAACTCTAAGTGACCAAAATCCAAATGTTGCCCGTCAACTCCCAAAATAACACAGAGACGTCACTGAAGCCTGGAAGCACTCCAAGCTGATAAGCCCTTCCAAGGCCAGTCATTGCCTTATATGTTAACACACATTGTTAAGGATGATAGGTAATACCCCACCATCATGTTAATCATGATATCCCTTTTGTGTGAGAATAAGCAAATTGTGTTGGTATAGAACAAGATATCCCTCTGTTAACACCTTTCAATATGTTACTGGGTTAACCAGGCTGCTCGCAATTGATGCATTCATACTTTGAAGGTCGGTATATGATGTTTTTTCTTTTAACTTTCTCCATGCAGACCATATCGAAAGCCTGCAGCTGAACTTGACTCAGATTTCCCATCAGTTTGAGTCATGTGAGGCCTTGCGCAGTGCAGCCGAGAGCCAGCAGAGAGCAGCAGAGAGCCAGAGGAAAGCGTGCGAGAGCAGCAAGCATTACATACAAAAGCAACTGTGAGTCAACAGCGCTACTATATATGGTCTGAGGCCTGCAGTAAATTATGCACTTACAACTTGGCCAAACCAAGACGGTGTTTGCATGTGCTATTCGGTCCATAACTGCCATTTGTCATTTTCATACAGTAACTGCATGAGTTGCGTAACCATCATTTGAAATCTTCATATTTGCAGTCAGCGGTGCAAGGATGAGAGCCCCAATACCTTAAGAACGACTGGAAACAGAACGCCCGGTCTCTACTCCAGCCCCCTGGTCCTGTTCTTCTGTGCCATGGGCCTTCATTGGCTCTCATCTTGTGAGTAAAACGCATTTTAAAAAAAGTATTTGATACACTCTCAAAACAGATGAACAGATGTGTTAAAAACAACACGTAACATGTCATTCTGTTACCCTAACATGTCATTCTGGACCCTAACGCACCTCCATGTCTAGTTAAGGGCAACACATTTTGTGTTAGTTTAGGATGACTTTCATGTTAAAAGGTCTCCCTTTGTGACACACATATTGTATATTCGTGACACAAAAGTAGTAACTTTGACACATAATGTGTTGAAAGTAACAAAAAAGTAGTAGCGCATGTGTGTGTTGGAAACTAATTGTGTTGTTCATAGACAGGTATATGAAAATAATAAATATAGAGCTGGTTGCTGTGGTTTTCAACTAGCCCTGGGAAGTGGAATAACATATGTACTTGTCATTTGTTTAAAATGGTAGCTGTTTGCATCATGAAAGTCCAATTATATGTTATGAAAATAGTTCATTTTTATATCAGTTAACATTTTGACCTGTCTTCAGGAATGTGTTGCAGAGCTACTGGGCTTAGTGAAGTATTCCAGTTGAACACTGTTCTACCAAATGATGGCAAGATGATGCACTCTCAATCTGGACTTGAAGAACGTAAATGCGTTCATAAAAACTGCTGTAAAAATGAAGAAACCATGCTGTCAGAGGAGAGGATAACCAGCCAAACAGATAAAGAGATTTGTTCCACTTTATAATCTACCACAAAATGAAAAGACATTAGTAAGAGATCACCTGGTGTAAATGTAATTAAAACATTAAGCTTGGATACGATTTAAATAAAGAAAACTTTATATTATACTTTGCTTTCATGTACTTTGAATAATTTCACAAGTTCTTTTAGGTATATATCAGTGTTTGGATTGCAAAAGAATAATCAAATTGTTTACAACCCAATTCTTTTTATACCCGAAGAAGTTATTCTAAAACCAGATGCAAAATTAAAATCATTAAACTGTAATGGTATTTGTATTTATTTATTAATTACCATTATAAAAGTTTAAATGAGCTACAGTATTTCAGGTAGGTGAGCCATATAATTTGACTGACACTACACCACTACATGTATGTATAAACACCTTTCTGACACTGTACACTAATTTGTTGAAATATTTCAATAAAGTCTGCATTATTTTTATGAGTCAACTTTGTCGCTAACTATTTTAAAAAAAACATATTATCAACACGCAACGACGGATAAATCACATATACATCTGTGATTAAGAAAATGGGGTTTTGGGGTGTAGTCGGAGGGAGGATCACTGATAATGTCACTACAACACTTGCACTGTGTGGAAGTTGTGCAAGTGATTACACATAGGGGGTCACAATTACGAATGGGTTTCTTTTTAAACATGCATATGTAATATAAATGCATTGTTATTGTCAACACATATTTATTTTCGGAATGAGACAATAATGCATGAGGATGTATGAGGATTGGCATCATGCTTGGGCTGCATGAATGAGTTATATTCAGAAAGGTCAACACTGTAATCACAAGAACGCATTTTGCACAAGACCTACAAAGAAAAATGTATCATGCTATTAGTATAGCTAAGGCAAACAGATGATAATGTAAGCCCATTCAGTTAATGTAAAACATTTTTGATTTCCCACAGGTTCAGAATATGTCCTTCTGATTAGAATTAATGTCACAGGCTACACCAAGCTGGGAAGTGGTATGCAATACCTATAATTAAGGCCTTTTTACACTAAGCCTGATATGTTGAATGATCTAAGCATGTATTCCTGGTAAGTAGTATTTGTATGATTTTTTGTATTGTACGAGTGAAATATTAATTTTCAGAATAAACCTGTCATTTGAAGTCCAGCTCTCTACTTTGCACTGCAACATACTTTATGTACATTGAAAAAACCCACATTATAATGTAACACCAAAACAAAGCAAGATGTAACTATATTAACTCATCAATCTAAGGCAGGGACCTTCGTCCATGACATGAAAACAAAACTCAATCCCCAAAATGACACCATAAATGACTCTCAAAACATATCTCTAGTGTGTTGTTGAAATGTAAGTCGTAACTTTGTGATAATGTGAAGACATCATGTCTATAGTCTGCCTTGCAGTGGTCCACCTGAATCTCAGGGGAATGAACCTGATTACCATAGACTCCTGATGAGATCAAGTCAAATATTGTCTTCAGCTACTTTTCAACTTTTCACCTAAAATAACCGTGTCAAATTATAATTATTTTAAGACTTCTGTCCAGTTGCATCATTGTTTTAGTATGTCTGAATGTCACACTGCCAATAGATTATGGGGGATATCCCTAGATAAAATACTGCATAAAAAGGACAATGCAACACAAATGTTGAGCAAAGTTTGAAGTTGCAGAAAGAAGAATGCACACAAAAAAAATCTAATCCTTTTGATTTCCTAAGAATAAAACCATTCTTCTTACTTCTTTAGTTGGACCCAGTGTTATCACACTGATTAATGGCCTTTCCCAAGACACACCCCAATTATTATTCTGCTATTCCTGTGCAGAATTAATATTAGTAAGGGCTGATATATTCTCTCTGGTGAGTGTTAAGTGAACTTATTTGTTCATACTCATTAGTTCTCTCACAGAACATCAAAAAAGATTCTGGGTGTGTGTAGGCTACCTATGAGCTACCCGGAATGTGAACAAGTCTCTCTTGTTCTTCAGAGGCCACTGTGCTAGACCGGGAGTTACCCAAGATAATGATTAGTACAGCTGAAAAGAACAAATAACATAAGGGTACTGTTCTGTGTTATAACTAATGCATAACCTTAAAACTATTACAATATGTTTTTTTAAAGATTACAGAACTACTCAGGCCTTGTAAGGAAAGGGTGAAATTTGGGCAACCTTTTTGAATGGCCTAAATTTTGTCTGTTAGCCTCAGGGAAATGGTTATGGAGAGTTCCGGAGATGAAAGTGCAATGCAGTGGTTTAAGGAATGTGAGATAACCAAAAGGTGTATATTTTATTTCAGGATGGGCCTTTGCTCATATCTACCTGTGAATAACAGGAAGCTGCTTTATAAAAGAAAGTATATAGGTCATCCTGGAAAATGGATGTCTAATAAGAAGATATAAAATGCAATTTACTGGTGAAGATAATTGTCCTGCACTTTATACAATTTAGCTACCTTGAAGTTCCTCATGTTGGCTTTGCAGTTAATCTCCATTATATCATCAATACAGAGGAAAAAAGAGATTAAGGTGTCCACTGGTATAAAATGTAAAACATCGAATTCTGCATTTTGTATATGTGAAAATAAGTACGATCACCTATAATTAATTAAGCAATGATAACTCCTGGTCCTATATGAAGCATTACAAGTAGGACTGTATTTTTTGAACCGGTGACCATCAGACTGGAAAATCAGAGCAGCTACTACTGCTAATTTTCAGCTATTTTTCCCCAAATACAAGTATCATTGTCAACTGACAATGCCACTCATAACAGCAGATAATTGCTAAAGCTGGACCCGAGGACAGGAAAAGCAGACTGATATTACTAACTGGAGCTGGATGAGGTGCAGGAGAGGGACAGTAAAGTATAATCTGGGGTGAGGTCTGCATCACCTTTGCTGATTATGTAATCTCAGTTTATGATCCTTGGCAGCAGATGGTCTGATGAGCCTTCACCTTTATCATCAACCAAACTGCTGCTGCATCTGGACAGAGTGAGATGTGTCAGACTAAAATGAAATAAAAATCACTAAAGTCAATAAATTCCTATAAAGTGTCTAATATGGAAAAGAGTTTGACTGGCAACCCCAGGAATCACATGGAATCTAACATTTTTGGGGAAAATAAAGATTTCTTTAGTTCAGAGGATCACAAAAACAGTTTCCCAATCAAAGACATACATCTGTCTCATATACAATAAGCAATATATTACGTATTGTTAAATATCCGATCCATGACCAGTGCTTGTTCATGAAAAGATTTTTTTTATGAAGGGCTATCTCTTCACCTCTTCACAGGCCCTCCCAGACCACAGACCCCAGTACAGCTGCACTGCCGGTACTGCCTATATCATCACCGATGTGTTTGTCATGGTTTAAAGGTCATCCATTAAATCCCAGAGCAGCCATAATTCTAAAATGAAGTGAAAATCGAATTTAGTTCATCATGAAATCAAGTTATTTACAGTTTGTGTTCTACAATGGTTGCCTGAACATTGTTCACACCTTTATTCACCAGATAGTAATTGTGAATAATAACAAATAACAATAATAATCTATAAACTGTTTAGTGAAACTTTGCTTATGCCCTTATGGTCAAAATATGCAAAAAAGATAGATGTATCTGGTCTTTAATGGGGGTAATATTGGCAAAGGAAATGAGTTGATGTAAAATTCTATTACTGTTGCAGTTTTACATTACAAACTCAATGTTTCTATTGATTAGAATTAAAGTGGCTTCAATTGGTATTGGAATTGAGGTCAATGGAATTAACTGGGATGAGATAAGAACAGCTTGGAGATTAAGTGCTGGGCACTGAAACTGAATTTAATTCATAACACAAATTCCAACATTAGCTGTTAAACCTGCAGTTTATTTTCAGCCTGCCTTAATTTAGCATATCAGTTTTGCTTAAGATATTATCTTGTAGCGATTATAGAGTACCAGATGAAATACAGAGAATAAAATCACATCACCACTGTGACTAGCAGTACAGCAGGAGAAACAATGGATAATTAATGTATAAATATAACTTAATTCTGACTATAATTCTATCTACTTTTATCAGATCGTTGTTAAATGTCAAGCCACAATTCATACATATGATTTTTGTGTGCTATATTATGAAACATGTGCATTCTCATTATTTTCAACTCTAACAAATATCACTGATACTGTTGGGTTTTATTTTTCTCCTTGAAAACAAATTCATACATTTTTATCATTAATTCCAGTGAAGGCCACTGCTTTCCCAGGCTGTTCCCAGACAGAGGCTGCAGCTCTAGCTGGGAGAGTTTGGCACTGAGCACATTTTCCGCAAGAAACAGCTTGTCCTCTGTCCCACATCACAGCTTGCCAGTCAGTCCTCACAACCCCTCCGCATGCCCACTCCACCACTCCCCCTTCACCTTATCAGGAGACATCAGAGGCCTAAGCAAGCCAGAGAAATTCAGCATTGCCACAGCAGCAAACTGGAGACTCCAGCTTTCTTGAGCCATCAGAACACAGGGGGACGCTGGGAGTGTGGAGGGGCGGCAGGGTCAGGGCAGACGGGGTCAACACAGGACAGGCAGTGTCTGTTACCTGACTACAACTCCCAGAGGGTCACCTTCCCCCAGTTGTCTGCAATCAGAGATTGAGACTGAGAAAAAAATAATCCAGACTGGATGCCTCAGGGCGGTTTATAAACCAAAGTCATCAGCCTGATATTGCTTCCATATTCTGAATGAAACCTCTGCAGCAGGAACGATGAAAAAAAAAAACAAAAAAAAAAAAAAAAACAAACAACCACATATAAAAACACTCTTGAGGCCCTACATTTTTTTAAGACATTGATGAAGGTGGTAACTTAAGCATCTCATTAATTAGGGCACATTCACACCCAAGGGCCTGTTGAAGTCTGTGAATGTCATAGCTCAGGCCAGATCACCCTCACTTTGGGCCTACATATTCAGCCAAATCTGTGGGAAGTTCCCACCCAGAGAACTCTGCTCTGGAGCGGGAAGCTCTCAACCTCCCTGTGCCAGGAAGATGAAGTGGAGCAAAGGCATGATGATAACAAGATCTAAAAAGATTATTTTCACGCATTAGGAGAGAATTTCCCCATTGAGATAAAGCCGCAGAGCCGCAAAGCCAATTTGTCTGTGTTATTTGTCAGTACCATAACTGAGCGGTGATAATGATTTGTTTCTTCCCCTTCCAGGTACAGTATGTGACCCATTTGTTTCATTGACTTTGTTTCATTGATGTTCCCATATTTTCTTAGTCTATTGGCCAGACTTTTTGTTCTGAACATTACTTCATAAACAGAACAATAAAACAAATTACAGTGTATAGATTATCTGCTGTTTTAGGGTGTATGTATATTTATGTATATTTTTAATAGTGTAACTACCGTATTGGGCCATTCATTCATAATATGTGGATTTTTTTGAGTTTGGAATTTTTTGTTCCTTTTCAATAACCCCCACCCCTACCAAGTACTCCTTCATCTCTAATCTAATTATACTGTGCCTCTAAAAACTTGAGCCACACTTTTTTTGACT
Source organism: Anguilla anguilla (assembly GCF_013347855.1). Classification (NCBI taxonomy): domain Eukaryota; kingdom Metazoa; phylum Chordata; class Actinopteri; order Anguilliformes; family Anguillidae; genus Anguilla; species Anguilla anguilla. The sequence continues at coordinate 22,411,345 of NC_049204.1, read as the reverse complement.
ATTAACATTCCATCTGAAAGGGTATGGTCTAAATGGTAGAAATGACCTCTGGCTATCTTCAGCTGAAAATAACTCAAACATGGAAGGAGTCCTGATGACCACTGTCTAATTAGAGTACAGTCCTTAGTACAGGGGTGCACAATAAGGGTTGATCTGTGTCAGGATAGTGTGCCATCTTCTGCTCTTAATTATTTAAATAGCTCAATCATATCTGGATCTGACATTTGGATAAGCACCAGCTATAGCTGCAGACTACAAGTGTATGCTGAAGATTTTTCTGTACTCAAGTACAGTGAACCAACATAGTTTATAGTGCTGTCAGAAAACTAAAACGAAGGCAATTGGTTGAAACAAAAACCAGCTTGCAGATTTGCCCTCCAGGAACAGAGTAGGGTGCCCCTGCCTTAGTGAAATGGAAGGTTTGATGGGCATTTGTATCAATTTTTTTAGAAAACCATTCAGGTTCTTTGTGTTTCAGCTTAGCTGTTCCATTTTATCTTTAGTGGCACTGACATTCTGGTGGGTGAAAAATAGCAACTTTCATGTTACAGAAAAATATCTGTAGCTAGTGGGAATTCAAAGATTATTCCCATGACAATATCGATACATTGAAGCACAGTTTTGAAGGGAACAAAATGTAGCAGATGAGGTAGAAAATTGAGCTGTTATTTTTGCATTGTGGTTGTGAGTAATTGGGCCATAATGCCAATGTCTTAGAGGTGAGTGTCTCATTTTGCGTACTTGTCTTTTGGAGATTGTTCATTTGCCAAGGTTTCATAGAACCTGGCATTTTCTCACAATTGCTTGTAATCTCTCTTTGATGACAAGAACATTATAGATTACACACAGATAACTTTTGAGCTAATTTTTTAATGTTTTGTGATGTGAGGTTTCACACGTTCATTGAGGCTTGACCATTTGCTTTATTTCTTTTGCAGTTGATGGAGTTTATAAGAGTTTAGTCAAGTTCCATGTCAGATTTATGTATCCATTATATTTTGTGGAAAGCTGTCCTCAATGCAGCAGTGCAATACCTATTTGATTACAAAGGAATTATGCAGCTAAATTAAGCTAAATTTCAAATACTCAAGATGATACATTTTGGAATCAGGAGATAATAGAAAACACAAAATGGGCAAAAGAAAAATTGCTTTTAGTGTGGATGAAGCTGACTATTTTTGGCCTGAAATGTTATGTATATTGCACAACTTTGATATAGACTACAAATGATCATATTTAGCATTTTCTGCAGCCATTGTGCATTTCAAATGAACATTGAATCAATGCATGTGTGGCCGGTTTTTTTTTTTTTTTTTTTTTAATAAACACAAAAACCTACTTCTTGTTGGATTTGTAAAAACAAGTAGGACCAAAGCAATAGAAATTCAACAATCGATTGATGTTACATCTTGATTTTTTATTATTTTTTTCTGAATCCCGTGCCTCCAGCTCGCCATTTCCAGGTATACAAATTCACTACTGCTTACATGTTTAGCAACGAACATGTTTTTCACCCTACCGCTTTCTCACCTCAAAGTATTTAATTGTTATAGAGGTGCTATTCCGGGCAGTTGTGATTTTGCTTCTAAAAGCTGTTAAATTGGAAAAAAAGAAGATGCACATTTATTGAATTTGTCTTTTCGCTAAGTATTATTTTTTCTAATCTACATGTATTTGTTTTAATAAACAATTGAGCCGTATTTGTATTCCGTTCATTTGTGATGTTAGTTCTAGGGTCAAGTGGCTTCCACGGCCCCCAGCCCCCGTGCGACTCTAATACCCAGAATGCACCGCGATATTAACTCACGTTTACAAGCTTCCCTCAAACCAAGATGTCGGCGCCCATGGAAGTAATTGTGTGTGCCGATTCGGCCGAACAGTTATGGAACTGTGCTGTTTTCGAGCTCCATTCTGGCACGAATCTGTTGTCTTATCGAGGGGGAAATACTTCGGCGAGGTCCCTCACTGTCTTGAATGGAGAATATATCCTTGGAGGCCAGCTTGGGAAGAACTTCATCAACGTGTGGGAGATTCAAAGAAAGGTATAATAGCTACTCTTAGCTAGCTAGCCGGCAGTCGGTAGTTGGGGAGAGACCTGCTTGATGTTAAAGGTGCATGCGGTAGGTTATTGTGATGCAGACCTCGCTAGCTATCTGTTTAGCCATGCTGATCGTACTAGCTGCAACGTTACGAGCTCTAGCGCGTTTGCGAACTAGAACTTACTAGTTAACTTACCATTGCGAAACTATTTGATCTGGCTAGAATCGTTTCGGATCAATTAGCAATCTGTCTATTTGAAATGTATTTTTTTAATAGTAGCTAACCATGTGTAACTTCATTCACTGAATCCAATTAATGCACATGCTGTTTGTTATGTATGAATGCATTAAAACTAGTTATATACCTTTTTATTTGACAGTCCATTGCACTGCCGCCTCACAGCAAGAAAGTATTGAGTTCGAATCCCGGCCGGAGCCTTTCTGTGTGAAGTTTGCATGTTCTCCCCGTGTCCGCGTGGGTTGTCTTTGGGTTCTCCGGTTTCCTCCTACAGTCAAAACTCTAAAGACATTCAGGCCATCCTAATTTGGAGAGTCTAAATTGAGTCTAAATGGTATGACTGAGAGTGAATGGTGTGTATGTGTGTGTGTGCGCCCTGCGACGAATTGACGACCTGTCCAAGGTGTATTCCTGCCTCTCGTCTATTGCTAGAATAGGCTGTGCCCCCCCCAAGGAATAAGCGGGTTAGATGATGGATGGATGGCTGGATGGATTGAGATATTTTTTCTCTGTGTAAAATTCTGGGGTCACTAGAAATGCTTTTAGTTAGGAAAGTTCCTCGTGACTTATTCATTTTCCGTTGAGGCTGTTGATACAGAAAAATGAGCAGACGTATTGCGACATAAACAGCAGCATTAAACTTTGCTTGTTACCGGGTAATGACATGTAAATAACTTACTTTGCATACTAAAATACTGTCTGCTTCATTTGATGGAAAAGAAAGCCAGTCATTACCACAGGTGTTTATTTCTGATCCAACGACTCTCCAAATTAGATCATTATTTTCAGACACATCACAAATCAGAAATGATAGGCCTCCATTTTATCATACAAACAATGCAAAATTTGAGTAAACTATTCTTACACTACATCTGAAGGGTTAGTTCCCTGGCAAATAAATACAACTTTATTTCTGAAGTTTGGTAATTGATTATGTCCCTACATTGACAAATCATTAACCAGTTTTTATATGGAATTAGGCTATTTGTTTTAAAATTTGGCAGTTAATTTAATTTCTGTTTTATGTTTCCATTCTAGTATTTGTTATAATATTATGTATTTAATGTAATAAACATGAATCTGATATAAATTATTGAACTTCGTGTACAGCGCTTTGGATAAAAGCGTCTTCCGAATAAATATAATGCAATGTAAATAAACATTGGCCACCATTTCGAACATTGTATCGTGCTTGTCTAGAGATTTCTGATTAAGACAGGAGGTGGTTCTGTAGTTAGTCCTGCTGATATTTATTAAAACATGAACTTTGTTATAGCTGTTGTGCAGTAATGATCAGACTGAATTAGCTATTTTCAGACAGTTTGCCTCACTGTTTTATACTGTATACACAGTACACACAAATTAAACGCATTGTACTGATGCATTATAGGGTTTGATTGCGGTTCTCTTCCTGTGATTGATGAGCTGCTGTGTTGCATATTTTCTGTTTTTTTTTTATCAGGACCAGCTGCAGCAGAAAATCGTGTGCCCTGGGATAGTGACCTGCCTGGCTGCTTCACCCAATGGCCTGTTCCTGCTGGCTGGGATTGCTGAGGCTGTTTATGTATGGGAGGTGAGGAACATTGCCAGGCTAGCCCGTATGAGAGAACCTAGCCTCCTGAACAAGGCTAGGTAAATCATGTGAATTGTGTATGCACTGTGTTCCTATCCCTGGTATGCTGGAAGATGATGGATTGTGTTGCTGATGTTTTGTTCTATTATGCCAGAGGCGAGGCTGGACACTATTTTCCGAACTTGGTTGGAGAGTAATGGTTGTATTCTAAGCAAAATAAACACGTACAGTGCTGCCTCACATTTCCACCACTTGGGTACACTCTCCTAGCATAGGCAAAGGGAAAACTTGGATAACTGAACTGCCAGTTATTTAATCATTTAATTTATAACATTAGCCATTGTTTCAGAATGTTTAGCTATTGAAAGTGGCATCATTTCTAACCCGTCTGTACAACTAACTTTACAGTAACATTCGTTTGTAGGGTGATAATGTACAGTAATAAAAATTCTACATGGAGAATTTTCTAGTGCAATGTTTAGTGACAGAATTAATAGAAAACTCACTGAATACTTGTCACACAAAATTTCTCCAGAAATGAGAAAAGCCTGGTTATGTACATGGAAATTTTTTTTTTTTTCTTGTAAAATTGAAAACTTATTTGCATTGGTATTAAGTGAGTGGGATATATGATGGGTGACTGTGATATATTTTGTATTTAACTGTATAAATATAATGCATTTAAAGGACCCTTATTTGCATTACATGTCAGGAGTTGTATGATGGTTATTAGATGCGAATATGCTTCACAAGATTTGCACATATCACATGCATCGTATATTTTCCACTATCCGCAAACAAAATGTGATCCTCTTATTTACTGAACTCGCTCACACAGCTTACCCTTGTAATGTGGTCTGCCTTCAGACTTCAACCTTGTAGTGATCTGTAGGACTTCACTTTCGAATGATAGCTACTGAATTGCCATGACAGTGCTCATTGGTTTTCAGGTCTCCACTGGGAACTTGCTGGCCATTTTAAGTCGGCACTACCAGGACCTTACCTGCCTGCGGTTCACAGACGACAGCAGCCACTTCATCTCGGGGGGCAAAGACAACCTGGCTCTTGTCTGGAATCTTACCAGGTAACAGTCTCTCCACTGCTCTCTGTGCATCTCTAGTGCTTGACCTTCCCTTACAGCCCTACCTTTACGTGACAGACATGCCTTTGAACAATGAATGATAGCTTCATCTGACCCTTCAGCTGAAGGCTGTTTTACTTTTGGGTTCTTCTTCTTAAGTTACAATGGTTCACCTGAATGGATTTTCAGCTCATCCCTGAAAGTACCCGCCTCTGAATTGGCAAGTGACTTTTACAAGCTCTTGAAACAGGCTCTATTGTAATGGTGACATTGGTACATCTTCATGCTTTGTGCATCTTTATCCAATTTTGTGCTTGTCTAGCTTGTAATATAAATTCAAGTACAAGCTCTGGTCTGTAGTGGAGACCGACAGCTAATTGTAATTTAAATTGCAGCCTCTAGGATCAGCACATGTACAAGCAGACCTCAGGTCTTTTTGCTCTTTGAGGAAATTGGTTGTAGCTAAGAATTTCTCTCTGTTTTGATCATGGAAAGTGCAAGCTGTAAAATGGTATTTGGCATATGACCATTTCATAGAAAATATTTTTAGCTCCAAATTCTTTTTCTGTTGGTTGTTTTCTATCTTTGGCTTCTCTTCTGTTGTTAATCCTCTTCCATAAGGTCCCTGCAAACCGATAATTCTTGAAATTTGTAGTTCTGTGCATCTTCCTGACACCTCACAAAAAGTGGTTTATAGTCAGAAAAAACAAGTGCAATCGGATGCACTGTTCAAGAAAAATAGTATTTAAAAAATGAGAAGTTGCCAAGTGCCGCTGTGGGTACTGGCCATCTGAGGTTAATTTAATTGCACAGTAATTACATCAAGGAGATTAAATTAGTATGGTGGGGGTCCTAAAGGGGTGGGGGACACACACTCATTTAATATATCGCAGGTTGATCATTACATCAGTGTAATTATTGGTATGCACATGAAGCCTACCGTTATAAAACCTAATATTCAAGTGTTTCTGTATCCATTCTGGGCAAAATTTCAAGTTTTGTCATTTCAGTAATTCTTAAAGAACTTGTGTAAGGCTAATTGTAATACACTCGTGTGAAGTCCAATTCGACAAAGCGGAAAAGAGCAGATGTGGATCATGTGTTAAAGAATGTTTTCTGCCTTGAGTTTACAATATTCATAAGGGGAGATGGTAGTGTGAATGTCCCTTGGATTGTGTGAAGTATTGCACCACAGGACTTAAGTGATTTATGTCTTTGAAAGCAACTACTGTTATTTGAATCTTTTATAAGTTAGTGAATTTAAATAAGGGCCACCCATCTGTAGTGAATTTTTCATTGTTATGCCTAGCAGTTGAATAATTATTATGCACATAATATTACATGATTTATGTACATTAAGTAGCAAGGACAGGATAACCTTATCTTTGTATCAGTCTTGTTATAATTACAATTTTACAGTGAAATGCACAAAGGTTAAAATGATAGTGTCACTCCATTACATGCAGTTAAATGAAATAAGCTATTTGGTAATATTTAAATTGACATGCTATCTGGGCCTTCTCATGTAAAACAAGATTATGACGGGTAGTTTTAAAGGTATGTTTCCAGCCTCCTGTAGTTCAAGCGAGACTGAGCCCACTTTTAGTAAGTCCCATCTGAAACTGTTCAAGTGATTTTTTTCCCCCTCTTTGCCAATAGGTGGCAGTAGTCTAACTGTTTTATACTGAGATAACGATTCACAGCTGAAGGGAGCAAGAGCTGGAATGGAAATTTACAGACTGTGGTAAATGTTAAGAATACCATTGTAGCCCCAATTTTATCTGTTGGCTTATGTTTCCATATTTAGAATAGCTAGCCTAAATGATACTTACATTACGTTAATAAACAAATCAGGATGAGCCCAGGTATTCACAGTAACCTAAAGTGACCTTGAGTTTGTTTCCCCAACTGCTAGCAGACCCACTACACAGGGCATTAAAATCACTGTGAATGTATTAGTTGGGCAGTTTGCCCGTGCACATTTTGTTTTAAAGTGGAGCACATTGTGTTGCCAGTAAGTTGTCTCAGTATTATAAGTCCAACATCAAAGGGCTTTATTTGCATCTGAAGCATCTTCTGTGCCAAACTATTGTAGAAATAACGTCAGGTTGTGTAATAATTAATGTGCATATTAAGTTATGGAAGTTCAACGTCTTCAGGGACATTGAAGCAACTTGCATTTTTGTAAGAAAACATGTTTTGCTTTAAGTTAATGTGTGCATTGCTTTAATTCTCATTTATAATTTTCTTCATGGTATTTATACATACCATGCCATGCAGGTATTCTGAAAATTCCCAGTTATTGACCTATTTTCTGTAATTTTATTGTAGGACTCCGGAATATATCCAAGATACCAATTGTGCTTTCGTATGATTAAAAAAAAATTGATCTTGGGGGCCTGTCAGGCCGTTAACACTCTGGTCAGCAGTATTTCAGAAAGATCTGAATATTAACTAAAGAAAGTCATACCTGTTAACTTCACGTCTTTTAAAAATAATGAGCTGTTATACAGGAACAGATCAGTTCTTTTAGGGCCTTGAGTCATGATGGGAAAAGGTAGCGAGCGCATTACACATATATAATGCAGGATCACTCATATTCACTGGCACTTTGAAGGGGGAACATTTTTCATTCTGTTTCTAGAGCAGACTGCACCACAGCCTTTCAGCCATGTAGTTTGAGTGTTTAAATTCCGTGACAGTTTTATTAAAGGAAGAACCATAAGGCCTTTCTAGAAATTTCAAAACTCTGTTGTATACCCTCTCCTTTTTTGGACCGTGTACTCTAATGATACACGGTCCTGCCCCCAGGGCTCTATGTTAATAAGAAATTGTGTGTATTGTTTATTATTAAAATCCTTATTATTAAAAACCTTTTTTCCTGCAGTTCAAAGAAAAAATAAGTTAAAATAATTTATAATCTTAATATTTACATTTTAACATGTAACAATTTGATGTTCTTCCCTCATCTCCTAAATTGGAACCTCACATTGTAAGCCTCTGACAAACTGTAATTCTGCATAAATTCAGGATGTAGCAGAGTAGCATGCGTATCTTTCCAAAGCATGTGTAGCCTGCAGCCGTTTCTTTCTCACAGTCGCTGGACTGCAATTGAGCCAGTGCAGCCAGACCGCATACCTGATCTACCAGGAGGACTGGGCAGCCCTTTTGGCAGTTACGTGCCACCCTGAGCTGGCACTGGCACAGTTAGTTTTGCGGAGATGTGAGACATTCCGCTGCACCGAAGCCTTGTGCTCAATGCTCCAACTGACAGCCCCAGATTTATTAAAGGTATTTATCATGCTTTTCATAACAGGCTAACTAGCTAGAATAAGCAACTGGTCTGTAACTCCAGCCTTTCCGTTGATTGTTAATTCAATGAATTTTTCAAGTCACCGGTCAGGGTCATATTTTTTTAATACATGAAGTTATATCATTCTGTGTGAAGTCCAGCAAAGTTTCCAAGTTATTTAGGAGTAGCTGGCTGGTTTTTTCTTTGTGGCTTGATTGTGTGATTCTTAAAAGCAGAGGAGTATGAAATCAAGTCCATTAAGTGTATTAAAGATGTCCATAGGTCGGTGACGAGTTTTGGTGTTTGACTCCATTAAAAAAAATATTCAAATATTCCTGTGAATGATAGATTGGTATGAATTTTGGTTTCCCTGCAAAATTCAGTCATCATTTTTGTTGAGTCGTGCCCTCACTTTTTGAAACCATTTGTGTTGCATAGAACATGTGATATAGGCTAGATCTTAAAAACATTCAAGTAAGACCCCCCAAAAAAGTATATGTTCTTGTGTAGGGCAAATTGTGTGATAAGCATTAGTGTGTGACTGATTATTTAAAGCACATCTGTTTAATGGTGGTCAGACTGACCCCATACACTACAGTTCTGTCGAGTTCAGTGTGCTGCCGAGGGAAACAGCCGGGCTAGAACAGAGAGCTCCTGTTTGAAGCTTGGTGGGGTGAAAGCCTCAGGTCTTTTAGGATCGATAGATATGTTTTGACTGCTAAATATGACAGAAATTGGTTGCATAAATAGGGTTCACCTCATTATATATTTAAATCAAGGCAATTTATACCAATTAGCCTGAATTCCAACATTAGCCTGGCTCCCACTGAAAGTCAGTGAGTATCAGTGCTGTACCTGAATGTGGCTGGCATGATGTGATTGCGTACGTCTGGCCTAGTTTTCATGTGCCCATTAATGCCAATTTATTGCATTATTCAGCACATTCATTGGGAATGAATGCACTCTGAAAGTTCGGTCTCTCAGTCTCTCAGTCTCAAAGCCTCAGTCGCGGAGTCTCATAGTTTATCTACCTCACATCGCAGTCTCATTGCCGCTGATTTGTCTGGATTACATTTTTATTTTTACCACAACAGTCATAAATCTTAGAACACTTCTACAATTGATTTGAAGAGGTTCATGTACTAACAGCAACTACTCTGCTGATCCTCACTGTAATGTTTATTCAGGAAGGTGGAAGATGGTGGAAGGGAGATGTTGAACCAATAAGGGTTAAATGGGGGGGGGGGGGGGGGGGGGGGGGGGTTGGCTAGGGAGCATGGCCTCCATTGAGTCCCTCAAAACAAATATTTGTGTTCCTGTTTGAGAAACATGGCAGATGGTTGCCTGTGGGCTGGACCAACACATCGCCATGTGCAGGTTGTCTACCATGCCTATTGTAGCTTGGCCGTTATTCAGCGTGTCATGTTTTATTAAGCTTTGTCATTTTTATGCAAAGTTATGTAGATAAATTAGTTGCCAAGCAAATTGATGTAAGACTATAATCTAAAGTTAACAACGTGCCCTAATATCTAAGTTACGAGTTCCATTTAATTTTATTGGTTGAATATTGAGATGGGTGCTAATTTTAGGAGTACAAAAATGTCAGGCTACCATTATTTCTTCGCTTCGTTGCCGTATAAAGAATCATTTGTGCTCCAATTAAAAATATTAAATCAAGAGCGGGGAACTTGAGGAAAAAACAGGAAAATCCACGGAGGAGACGTTATATAGAGCAGGATGATTTTGTGATTTTATGATTTTAAAGTACATGCTGATCGGCAGGGGGGAATCCATTTAACATGACTGCACATCAGTCTCCAACGAACTAGCTCCTGATACACAGTGCAGCGTGTGCATGTATGGGTCCCGCTGGGACCCTGGGAGTGTTAGTGCTGCATCGTGTTTTGACTTCATATTTCTAAATACTGCACAGATAACAGAACATTAGTTTTTTCCCTGTCTATCAGTACTTATGCCAGTGCTAGCTTATAACATAGTTCTGTATACACTAATAAATAATTAGAATCTTCAGCACCCAGTGCAGACCTCACCCAGTATAAATGCATGCATTACTTATATATTTTAATCAGCTTACAAATATAAATATATGAATTTAGTAATAGGCAGAAAATACCCATACAGGAGAAGGCCACGTCGAGTCCCCAGTATACACAAATATGTGAACTTGGCAGAAAATGATGTGAAGCCTCCTTATTGTGGACTGTTTCCCTCACAGGTGGCTTTTTGGTGAGGTGTGCATAAAAAGAAACGAATGATGTGTCCGGGTGTGGTGTAGCAGAGCCTGGCCTACCTGCTTGCAAATGGCAGCCTCTCAGTCATTATCTTAGAAGCTACCGTCGTTATCAGTTCGATTCACTCGAGGGAACAGAGTCGCTGCTGCCCTGTCAAAAAACCGCCTCTCCTTCTGGCGCCGGGAGCCAGGAAGCTCGGAGCCGTGGGCGGTGCAGGTGCTGCGGCAGGACAAGCGTGCGCGAGCGTGACCTAGTGAAATCATGCACGGCAGCCTTGGTCCTTGTGCCTCACCCGTTTGGCGTCAGGCTAGCCAGCCAGCCATTTATTACCAGCGCCCGTATTGTGGCGGATTAAGTGATGGCACATTGCCTGCAAGGGAGAAAACAATGACTTGAGAGCCCTTGATATATTGCCCAAAGTTTTTTCCCCGAGTGTTCACTTACGTATGATTCAGAGCCCGTTAAATCATGTGTTGAAATATGGGGGAAGCGGCTGACCTAACCGTTTTGTTTTTTAAGTCATCCACGTACCGACTGAACCCACCTTCCCAGTAAACCTGCCTCTGGTTCAAAGCTCATTGACTAATTTATCATGGCAAATTAACTACTGATAACACACCAACCAGCAAACAGTCATTTTCATGGTCAATCAAATACCTTATTGTGCAGTTAACACTTGTGGAACTGCTCAACCAAACTGGAAAAAAGGCAGATTCTTCTCTGCTGTGCCGCCAATGGAAGATCACTTACAGGGGCAAGCCAGATTGTGTTTAACGTGGAAATGAGAATAGATTCTCTTCAGGGATGCTACTGATATTTTTTCGTACCTGACGGTCAATGCGACTGATCAGCCAGAGATTCCACTCACCTGGTGTGTCCCAATTCAAAATCCATGCCTGTTTTTGGGGGGGGTGGGGGGTGGGGGGGTGGCAGAATGAAAAGCAGCAGTACTTGAGAATGCCTGGGGTAGAGCCTGGCAGCCTAGCCTCTGCCTTGTACGGTCTGACCACAACAGCGGGCTGCAGAACCTTACCAGCCAAGCCCCCTATTTGTTAAGTGAAGCGCGATTGGTTCTGGAACGTTTTGCTAGAGAAACATTTCAACTGTAACTGTGGAGCCAGACGGGTGCGATGGGTGTCTTGGACATTGCTGCGCGCTCAAATCAAACGTTCCTGGCTCCAGAACAGGACCTCCATTTGCCGTGCGGCTGTCTTGGTTTAGGACCAGGTTTATCACGGCTGCGGTGCCAGCGCCGTGCTGCTGGAATCGAGTGCTCCCTAAGCTTCAGCCTTTAGTGCCTTATCAGAATGGGCCCGGGAGTCTTTCTGCGCTGCCTGTTCAATGTTTCAATGTTTATGCGTTTCCAGGTTTTATTCGTTCCTTTGTTTTCTTTATTTTTTTCTCCAAATCTTTTTTTCCCCTCTCTCTCACAAGGATGTGCCCTTGTCATGGCTTTGGCCTGTGGCGTGCTCACCCATGTGGACCATGTAGCCTGTGTACCTCTTTAATGAGTGTGAGAGGGTCTGTGAATTTGGGTGCTCTGCATATGTTAAATGCAGACTTGAAGAACTGAATATGCATCAGGGCTAACCAGTCAATTTTCCTTGATGTTTGCTTAGTGCCCAACAGCAGCTTAGTGGGTATTAAACAATCACAAACATTAGATAAATCTAATCCCTTAAACTTTTCAATCTTACTCATGGGCATTGTGCCAGGGTTGAGATTTACGATGTAAAACTGAAAGAAATAATGAATTAAAATAATGTGTGATACATATTGTATTGTGCTGAGCTGAAATGACTTCCAAAATGTGGCCATTCATTCATTTTGACTTTGTCTTATGAGTATATTTCTTTGTTTCACCATGAAAGGATACTGTTCCTTCATCAGTTGAAGGGACTAGTTGGCTAGTTTTTGTCCTCCATTAGCCTTGAAAACCCATAAACCCATGTTTTTCAGTTTCACAATAGAAAGCCCACATAAAGGTTATGCTTGTCATGTTTCATTGAAAGGTCAGGAGTGATTTAATGTCTTGTAATAAGTAAGTGGTAAGAGATAGTTCTTATCTAGTGTTATACTTCTATGTGCAAACTAAACTGTAGAAAGTTTTTAAAAACTGCATCAGTGATATTAAGTCTTGTCACCTAGTTTTGTCTGTAATGCGTGGTACCCAAGTGTTTTTCATATCGGTGACCTTTTGCAGTTTTATTGGGTGTAAATTTTCTCAGTTCACCTATGAGCTGTACTGTTTTTTGTTTTTTGGCAGTGTGGTGCAGCTGGACTCGTCTCGCACCCCAGAACCTCGCCACATCTGGACCCAGCACTCTCTCCCCATCACGGACATTCACTGTGGCCTGATGGGTCCCCAGGCTCGGGTAGCCACGGCGTCCCTGGACCAGACTGTCAAGGTGGGCCAGGCTCTTCCATTCAGTCTGCGCAGGTGTTTCAGTTGACTGATTTTATTTTTTGTAAATACCAACAGTCACGGAACATCAAAGCAAGTTTCTAGAGAGGAAAAATGTTCATGTGTCCAGGTATTGGAGATTGTCAGATGTAGCCCGAATAGCATGGGTAGAACAGACGCAGTCGATGCTATCAGTCCAGGGGAGAAAAGCTGTCATCTTTAACATTCTGAAAAAGAGGCTGAAACATTGAGCCCACTTCATGTCTTCTTCATCATTCGCAGAGAAAAAAAAGAATTCATGTACTTCTAGGGCCTACTTGTGTAAACAGTTTCCAAGACTTGTTCCTTTTTTGCAGGCCAAAATTAATTTGAGAAAAATTTGCATAATGAAATTAACTTATTCAGTTTCTTTTCTGTGCCTTCCAAAAATATACTGTTGTTTGGTTTAGGGTATGCTCTGATGTTCAAGCAGATGTTTGCGGGGGAGTGAGCTTGTGGTCTTGTGAATTGGGTTTTAGAAATGTTTTACCCTTTCTTCATCTTGCGATTGCTCTCATTCTTCTCAAGTGTAATCACTTGTGTGATAGATTAAAGTGTAATCAAACTGAGATAACTTCAGCTCACTCTTGGTGCTTTCTGATTGCAGCTATATTATTTGATGTGTATTTTCCTAGCTTTAAACAATTAGCATTACACAAGTTCCTGTATCCTTTTCCAAAATGTATTATTTTTGTTGAAGGAAGGAACTGTTACTGTACACCCCTGCAAGATATAGGCTACGCTAAACCGTACTGAGGAACTTTACATTTTATATTTACTCTTGGGTATGTCAACACATGAACGACCTATGGAAACCTGTCTGAGAGATTTTGATATGCTGTATTTTATTTACCAGCAACGGTTAATTTTTCTACCATGCCTTATTAACCATCATGGAGTAGCTGATTTTCTTTCATTTCTTTTTTTTTTTTTTTTGCACTTGCGTTCCCTGTACTCTGAAGTCCTCACATTATCTGAGAGACTCGCTTAATGTTGACTGATGAGATCCTCTTGTTGAGCACTGAAGCGCAAAGTCAGGTTAATTTATTGTTTCAGATTGGAGGCAAAGAAAACAAAAATACAAATTGGATAAAAAAAAGAAATTGTTGGTTTTCAATTATTATGTATAATTCTTGCTGTGTAGGGGAAGTCACAGTCAATGGTCATCAAAGATCTACATTAGATTAGAAATAATCAATGGTTATGCAGAGTGTTCAGCGTTTTTTCCTGGTTGAGCCAAGCCATGGTGGTTTGACTGACAGGAGTGTCTCTGGATCGATTAAACTCTGGGATGAGTGTCCAGTTTGGGTTGGTGGACATTCATTTTTTGTGGCCTCTGGGATGATTAGCTTAGGAAATACTAACGGGATGCGACGCTATTTCCTGTCAGTGGTCATTATTTTTTTAAGATTGAGGAGCCCAGAGTTTTTGGAACTGTAGTGGTCTTTTTAAAGCAAGACACCACAGTATATATTTACATAAATGCCCATGCACATACTTGACCATCCACACCCCAAAGACACACAATACAAAAAAAAACTGCCATCCATGCTCTGTAGTTCATGACATTTAGTGAATAAGTCTTGGAAGTGAATAAGTTGGAAATGCAATAGGCGTAGTTGTGCGTGGGTGCTGTCTGATGTTTGTAATGTCTGTGGGGACACTTCAGAATCAGCATTACATGAAACGACCAAGTCAGTAGTCCTCAGAAAGATTTTAGAAATCCTGTACGTGTGGTGCAGGGGGAGTGATGCTGCGTGTGTAAAAGTCTAAGGTGGGAAACGTTTGTTCTGCAGATTTGTGGGAAAAGGCAAGGGGATCGTCCTGGGATCTGAGCAATCCACTGTTCTATATTTAGCCTCCCCAACATCATCCGCAAGAGACACTTTCTGGCCCCGCGGTTTTATTTTGGCTGTCTGGGTCCCATCAGCCTGTTGACCAGACCAGAGCGAGGGCGGGAGCAAATCACAACCCATTGCACAAAATGGCTTCCGCGGCCTCGACTTTGCGTTCGCCGTCATTGGCATTCCGCCGACAGGGTTTGTTTCGCTAATCGAGCTTGTCAAGTAAGAGGAGGGGCGTGACGGATCCGAGGGCCTGTCGGCGGGTTCTGCGCCGCGCGACGAGGCTGGATGAGCGGCGGTTCGATGGCCGATCTTTGTCACGTCCAGCGGCTGGGGAATTGGGCCCGGGCCGGTCGGCTCAATGTCACACGCCGTGTTCTGTCATTACCCAAGACCCCTGAAGGCAGCCCCGGGTCATCGGCTGTCACTTGAGCGTGGCCCGCTGAAGAAGTGGCTTTTATTTGGTTCTGGAAAGTTGCGCTGCTTGAGGAAGGAGATGTCAGCCAGGCGTAGTTTGACTGCAGGGTAATTTGGCCTTCGGTTTCTGCCCTTCAGACATAGTGTGTGTGTGTGTGTTTATGCTGCATGTGATACAATTTACATTCGGGATGCACAGAACTTTTTAAGAAGTGTTTCATTACTTCATTTTTAAATGTTTAAATGTTTTTTTTTGTTTCCCCCCCAATGTGGAGTGGCCAATCACAGTAGTAGGCTGTCTCATTGCCTTTCTGTCCGCCGTTGATTTGGACGTGAGCACTCTACCAAAGCTCTTCTCAGTAATACATGCAGCCAGTCGTAGGAAATGCCTCTATTAACTATAAACGCAAATTGAATTACCCTTGTAAAGTGGAAATAAAGGAGAATGATTTAAATGTACTTATGAATAATATATGTAGTAGTAAAACTAATAAAATATGTCAAAATCAATTTTCTCAGTAAAGTGGTTGTGTATAATGGAAGTTGTATTTAATTTTATTCCGTATGGAGTGTATCTTAAAAAAAAGAATGTTGCGTGTCTCTATATTTTGTTCTATTTAGGCCTACATGTGTGATTGTTTCCAAAAGAAGCCTCAAAGTGGGACTGTACTCTAGACTCAAACTGAAGTGACCTTTGGTCCGTTTTGGTACAGGGATTATTTATACCAGGGCAGTTACATTTTGATTAATGGCACTCTGAGAAAATAAGCAATTTCAAAAGTAATTTGAAATCATAAATGAAAATGAATAGCGGAACCATCTCCAATCAATAAAGCACATGCACACGTGCACGTGCATCTGAGAGTTTATGATATGCTTTTGTATTGACGTTTGTTATCTAATGGGTGTTTTTAAGAAATCTGTGAAATTGCCGAAAGGAACTGCGTCAGTTCTGTGTCCTTGTGAAAGATGAAGAGAATAAAAGGACGTTGAATTAAAGCATGTCGCCGCGTGATCCAGACGGGCTGTTTAGGGCAGACGAAGTTCGCAGTTAGTGGGCCCGACAGCAGTCTGTGATACTACATCAAACCACCGGGGCTGTAATGGAGGCTGCGTTTTGCCTCTGCCTTCCCAGAGGTCACAGTGTCTAAATTCTGAGGTCAAGCCGAGTGCTTTCACAGAAAACTTCTTCAGAAAATAACCTCCAGAGGGCAGGTGGTTGGAGGGGGAGGGCTCTCTTTCCCCCCCCTTTTCCTTTATGTCAAAGCAGAAAGAGCCTCCCCCGGTTCCTGCCGCCTCCTTTCTTGCTTGCCGAGCTCTACCCGTCACCTGTCTGCTGTCTACACGCTTTTTTTCCCACTCTTGGCTGCCCATCTGAAACAAAGTTTTATTAACCTTAGAACTGTTCAGTGGCCAAGAACAGTCCTCCGCCATCCCAGCGTATCTGGGCCCAGTGCTCCCTCTCTCCTCCCTGTGCTCAGGGACCCGGAGCGGAGGGATTTGGTTTCGGGTTCCGCTCCGTGCCGTCTTTGGCGAAGCCGAAGCCAAATCCGTGGTCTCGGAAGGCTGCTCTCCTCCGACGGGTTTTGTTTGCTCTGTTCTGATGAGTCAGTCTGTCCACCCGCGAAAGCAAAGGACGGCCAGGCCTCAATCGTGGATCTCAGGAGCGCGGGCTTTTATCGCGTTTCACGTCAACGCTTTCAACGATTGAGCAATATTTCAGGCCGCGGTGAGCCGAGCCGAGCATCTGTTGCTCTCCTCCCTCACCAGTTGGGAGAAGGGCTGTTGCAGGCAGACTGCGTCAATGTGACTCCATCACAGAGCGCGTGCCCTTATTAGCCTTTTGAATACATCAAAGTGAACGACAGCCCCCGCGCAGAACCGCTAACTTGCCTTCATCTTACAAGCGGCTGCGTCAGAGATGATTTGTGTCTGTGCTGCTTCTCTGCCCCCTGATAGTCGTCTGTAGAGATGGAGAGGAATATCCTGATGGCATCCTTATTTTGTTATGGGGAAAAAAAGGAAAATACGTTCAAAATTTCTGTTTCATTTTATTCTGTTGGTCGTTGTTGCACAGGCTGAAAAGGTGTCTGAAGTTCTGTGGCCATTTTGCTGTCCTTTTTTGAAAAATGCATTCATTTTAAGCTGAACTTAATGCTTCCAAAAAGACTATTTCCTTTATTTTGGTTTGAGTGGTAATAAAAAGTGTGTAAATTTCACATTAACCTCAGCCCCTAATATTTGTAAACATTTGTATTGCAGTGGTTGCTGCAATTATCTGTTGTTTATACAGTTAAGATGTTTTAATGAACTGAAAGGACACCGGAAGATCAATGTACAAATAATTATCCCAATGGTAGCAGAGGGGGGAGCGAAATACAGTCTTTTTGAACGCTCTCATGAATGCTATTTTCAGCTGACACATTCTTCTAATTAAATCCAGCTGGTTAGTTAATTGTATTACCAGTGCGTTGATTGTGTTCTAATGAAATGTACTGCCTCAACACTTGTGTTTCAAACTGATATTTATTTGATACTTGGCTTGCCGGACACTTGCAATACGAATAATTAACCACAAGATTTAAAAAGATAAATGCCGTCGTTTTTCATTATATACATATCCTAGACATCATATGTACAAAGTGCGAGCCAATCATTTCTGTTTGGTTAATGCAGTATATTAGTTATCATTGCATTACACTACTTTATTGCAATTGAATGCCACTGAATACACATACCTGTCACCTGAGATGGTGGCACTTGAGGGTTTAGAGGTACTTCTGAAGCCCTGTTGTGTCCTTCTCTCTGTACTGGCTTCACACATCACTGTGAAACGTCCTCATCACACAGAGATTGAGGGGGATTCAGACTGCTTCCACTAAAAGGCCTTTTCTTTCCCTGTTATGTCCATTGTGAAAGGGCCTTAATCAGCTTTTGCTGCGCTGCATAGTCTGCTGCTATTTGGTTTCACTTTGCTGTTTGGTCAGTTAGACCTCTTTTCAGAAGATCCTTTTGCTGTGTGCGTTAAGTCAGCTTCATTCACTAAAATAGCAAGTGTGCCAGAGTGGTAATGGCCTCTATCGATTGAATAAAGCAGAGGGTAAGACTCCCAGGCTCACAATGCTCTGTCTTAAGACACTGTCATGAGATCTTCCTTGTCTGGGCTTTACCAGACACCTGCTCGGTGCTATTGAATGGGGGTTTTCTGAAAGATTTTATTTTATGCTTTGGAAAGGTAATTTGTCATCTGTGGAAATGCTCTTTGTTTCTCATGCGTAAGACTTACAGCATGCATACCTGAGTAAAGTTAAAAGAAAGCACTTCCCATCTCAGTGAGGTACATAACTCATGTATATGTAACACATGAGGTTATTGATGCTATATTAAATTAAAGATGAATTCACTGAGGGTCATCTGAGCACAAGGAAAGACGTACAGTGCAGGGTACTGAGTGGGACTGCCCTTCATGCTTGGCCTTCCACCGGAGTCTCGGAGCTCATGCAGACCAGCGCAAATCCATTTTCACAGTGAACCGAGGTGCGGGGTCCTTTTGCTTTTTTGTTTTCATTCCCTCGCAAGCTAGTGCTGCTGTCCCTTCTCCATCTCACTGTGCACGGTGGACCTAATGGGAGTGAGATGGGCTGCTCAGCATCTCTGTGCTACACTCGCCTCTATGAGCGCTGCAGTTATCCTTTGCCACAGCTCCATATGCTTTTAGGACTACTGTCTACTTCTCAGGCACATTTTAAATTTTAACTTAACGGAATTCAAGAAATACATTTAAAAATAATAGTGAAATAAAAATATTAAAAAATAATTTTATTTAAAATAAAATAAAAAATTATTGCCAATGGCAAATTTGGACTTCATTTAAGCTAGATGTGTGATGAGTGAGTGTACAGAAGCAGGAAGGATGACAGATCTCAAGGCTCCTGCAGTCCTTGAAAATCCTTGAAAGTTTGCGAATTTGTGAAAAAAAAAAAAACATATAAGGCCTTGGTAGTTTTTCAAAATGTACACTATCCTTGAAAGTGCTTGAATCCACAGTTGAATATTTTGCATGGAAGTACAAACTGAAGTTATTGCCCTGCGGTTCAGTCGTATAGATTGTTCTGGATATGTGAGAGCGCCCAAGGTCTCAAATTCATGCTCAGTCCCATGTGGAAAAAAATAGCAACAAGAATGTCTTATTTCTTTGGGTCAGTTTTTAGTTAACGATAAGGTTTATTCACACACTGCACAACAACATATAACGTTATTAATTAGATAACATTTATATATTATGTTTTTTTTAACCTTTATATGTGTATGTTTTTTTTTACCTCTCTGAATTAATGTGAAACAACTTATTAAGCAGCTCAAATGAAAAGTGCTTGAATTATATGATAAAGAAGGTATGGGAACCCTGGATCTGCATTTTAAGGCAGTTCTATAAATGAGTTCAATGAGTTCATTATTCAACTTTTCTATTTTTTTTTAACATTACCACTTCCTGTCAGAATCAGTGATTGCTCTTCTTGTTTAGTATTCTCTTTAAAAGCTTGCTCTCTGATACATTTGGTTTAGACACTCCCACTTCATCTAGTCATTGCTTTATGGGATTTAGATTTATATGGTTGTAGTTTGTCTTCATTGGCAGTTTTAATTAAAAATGAAAAACAGCAGGATAAAAAAAATCTTTTGAATCCTGAGTGGACAATACATTATTTGACATTTGGGCAAAACGTTGGCGGTTGTACTTCAGTGTGCTTGACTCTTGTATAACCCATATCTGTCTTCTAGCATTTAGCTAGAAGTTAAACAGTGCAGTCTGTTTTTAATAAAACATTATAATTGGCTTGCACATTCATTGTTCTAGTTTTGAATGGTTTAAATGAATCAGTTTTATCTTTTGTTAAACGTAATTTTAAATTAAACAAAAAATGTTTTATAAACATTTTGTTTATTGGATTGGGTACCATAAAGTAATTCATTATAAGTCATCTTTTTAGAACATCAGCTGTTATTATTATTATAATTATAATATTATTATAATAATATTATAATTATTATTATTGCTACACAAAGTTTAGCTGGTTTAGCTGTTTGGCCCCGTTATATTATCAGGGTTTGCTGTAATTTTTAACATTTTATTATTGCTTTCCCCTTCATGAAATGTATCATCAGCTTGCGAGTTCATGTTCAGTATCATCAGTTATTATGGATTACAGGCTGTCAGTCTCCTGGGATGAATTATTCAGCTGGCTGATGTCGGTGAGTGATAAAGCTGAAGGAGAGGGAGAGGTCACCGCCCGAACCTGCTCTCGTTAGCAGGAGCCCTATTAGGGCTGCGTCACCGACGCCGGACGTTAGCTCTCCCCTCCGCCTAATCCAGAGCGGAAACTAATCTGACGCAAAGGAGAACACAGAGTCTTAATTACGCCCAATCGCCCATTTAACAGTGTAATCCTCTTTAGAAAGCGGTGTGTTCTTTTCTCCCGTCAGCTGGGGCCGGCTCAGTGTCTGGGGCAGGGGAGAGTGGGCAAAGAGGTGAATCCTGTCGGCCCAGAACGTGCTTTTGTGACCGCTGCAGGCTAATTAGCAATTAGCTAATTAGTAATTAGCAGACCTGAGTGACCCATCCAGTGTTTACCCACTTAGGTATTGGTCACCACTTATGCCAAAGTCTGTAACTTCTTTATCCATGTTTGAAAGGTAATATATCTGACATGTCTGATATATTATCTTATGAATATCCTGGGTGCCCGAAGACATGTAGGGTTAAGTCGTATTGGGACAGGCGGTCGTGGAACTGAAAATGAAATTATCTGTGTCGCGCAAAAGTTTATGTATTTGTTTTCAGCACGAAAATGGCAAGTTACTTATGCAAAGCATGTATTCTCTACATATCTGCAAAACCACGTTTCCTAAAATCCATCCGTCAGTTCCAAGAAATACTTTCACAGATTTATTTCGCAGAATGTATGCAAATGATATATTCTCTATATATCTGCAAAACCACGCTTCCTAAAATCCATCTGCATTCGAGTTTCAGCAAATACTTTCAGCAATTTATTTCACAGAAACTAAACATGCAGCTTTTCCATGGCAATCCTTCCCATATTTACTACAATTGTTCATTTTAACTGGGACTGCAGAATGAGTTGTTGCTTATGCATACAAAATATGCTGTACATAATGATGGAACAGATATGACATAATCCGTTTCTGAACCCATAGTCCAATCAACGTAGAGTTTTCTTTTCAGCGAATGATCGAATTGATTGAAAGTCATGTTGATTCTCATTCTTCTGCTAGCATTGCTATCAGCTGTCATGGGTTTGGCATGATAAAAAACTCCCATTTCTCTTACGGAAAATCATATTCCACTTTGATAAAACAGCTGAGAACCTAGCCCATAGCCCTAGTCCTGGAAAAAAAATCAAATTAAAATGTTTCCGTTTCCTCCGGTGCGTAGCAGCAGCAGGGCCTGTTTGTGTGGGTTTGGGCAGGATTCCGCCATTTTCGTGCCGTAGGTCACGCCGAGTCGCCTCGTGCGGTGCGTCCCGCTGGGCCTGAGAAAACAGGAAACCGCAGGGGAGGAAGAGGTTATGGTCTTCGGCCCAGTTAGCTCCCCAGAGAGGGCCCTCCTCTCCCTCGTTACTTGCTACTGCTGTCGTTCCCGTGGCTCACTCTTTCACCCAAATTGACATGCACTAAGCGCAGCTCAATTCTTTACGACTTTTTTATTTTATTTTTTATGGTGGAGCCATTCAGGGTAACGGCTCTCCATTAATACAACAGCAATAACGTGGCCTTTCCTGAACGACTACTTCATAACAGGGCCGCCCTATGTGTCACACTCTGTTTACTACAATATAAGAGTAATGGCTATGACTGACCCAAATTATTAGTTCTGTTAGGGCACAAAGATCTGCATGTAAACAGGGAAAATATTCTGGCCTAAGGCTTCCCCTTTCCAGTATACCATTTTTAGGTCCTCAAATTGGGTTGCCAAATCGATCCCTGGGCTAATTTCCCGCACGCTAGGAATATTAATGTTAGTTTAGCACGCAGTGAGTGATCGTCTGCAAAACTCTTTGGCTGAAATGTTAGAAGTGTCATATGGGGTAAATAATTGGACCTATCAAGTAATTAAGTTGAAGCTGGAACAGAAAAGCGCAGACACCGCACACGGTGAAATGGATTTTTGTGCCGTGAACTCCTGTTCTACGCTACTGCTCAGTCTTTCTCAGACAGATGGGGTCATCCGAACACCTCTGCAGTGGTGAGCTCACACACCATACATCTCTGTCTCTCTCGCTCTCTCTTTCCCTCTCTCTAGCTGTGGGAGATCTCCTCAGGCGAGATGCTGTTGTCCGTCCTCTTTGATGTCAGCATCATGTCTGTGACCCTTGACCCCTGCGAGTACTCCCTGTTCTGTGGCGGCAACGACGGCAGCATCTTCCAGGTTTCCCTGTGCAGCACGGTAAGTACTGAAGCCCACAATACAGTCTCTCAGCCATCACGTTTCATAATGTATCTTAATGAAATAAATAGTGATGTGCTAGATACCCCAATCACAGTCTGGTTTAGTGGCTAATCTTGCTTTTGGTTGCAGGCATGTAGATCTTTGAATAGTTTTTGTTTTCTGAATTCAAACACACTGAACTGAAGAGCAGCCTGTTTGCAGGGTGCATCCAATGAGGGTACAATGGTGAAGAGAAAATGTATTCATTTATTACATTTGGCGTCTGACTTGTGGGTGAGCATATCCAATTCTCAGTATAATTTGAAATGGCCAACTGTCTGCAACTGCACCTGCTTTCACACACTGCCTATTCAGGAGAGTGTTCTCCTCCTGCTGTTCTCCTCCAAAGTACATGGTGTCACCAGCTGCTTCTTTTCACACCGCAGACTACAGAGTGGAGCCAGAGGAAGACTTCTCATAAGTGGCTTTAGGATGCAGTTTCCGTGTGGTCGATCAAACAGTGGGGGTTTCTAGACTGGGACGAAAGCCGGACCTTTAACCGAATTAAACCCTCCCGTCCCCTGAGCGACGCGCTGCCCTCGCGAGCTGCTGGCCACATTCGGCACACTGGCATGGCCCAGTTTCGATCAGAGTCCGTAGGGCTCGTCCCTGCACCACAGCCTGGTGCCTTACATTAGAGTAAATATTGGTAAATTGAATTCCATTTTATTTGTACAGTGCTTTTGCAATTTACAGAAAAATAGGGAAACAAGAAAATGAGGATAACCTGCCAGTATGAAGAAAAAAATCCTCGCAGCTTAGCGGGGGAGCCCATTCTGCACTAGCCAGACCCATGTCAGCAGTTAAATTTAGGCTAAATGGTAATAGGAAGGTAGCGGAAACATATTGGGCAAATAATCATGATGATAAGGGAGATTACAGCCTGGGGTGAGAGACTAGCTTTGGAAAATGGCAGTCAGTTCAAGGAAGTATAAATTAATAGGCGGGATGGAACAGCCAGGTCTCTAGGCCGCATCACGGAATGAGCCGGAACCGGGAGAGGCTCGGGCCGGAGCAGTCTGCAAACTCAGGGTGGGGCGAAAGTAACAGAAGCCCCAGGGAAGAGAAGCGAAAGGGAAGAGTTAGGAGGCGGATAATTACGATGTTCCGTATGGTGTGCGCAGAGGTCTGGAGTGTGATACGGAAATAACCCGGCTCTGCTCTGCTCTGCTGCTGCAGCGCGTCTGAAAGATGAAACGGCGCGTACACAGCCCTGAGAGCGAGCCCGGGCTGACAGCTCCCCCAAAAACAGCACGGAAAAGCAAAAGCAAAGAGCGTTCACACGCAGCGCAGGGTGTCAGCACCGGCTGCTCGGCTCAGCTGAGAAACAGCACGGCGCTCGCACACTTCTTCTGTGGAATTTTTTTGAGAAATCGTGAGACAAACAGGATTTGACAATATCAGGCCATGGAGAGGCGTGCCCGCGCTGCCTCGCCTGGGTGAAAATCGCTCGGGCTGTCATGTGGTCTAAATGATCGGCTGTTGCCTCCAGCACGCCGGTGTGAAACGCACACCTGCACATCCATCGATTGTGGTGCGATAGGTGCTCTGAATCTGATTGGATGGATTTTTCCCCCATGATTATGCTGTCCTGTGAAGGTGCCCGAATCCTGTGAATGTTTTATCGCACGGTCGCAGATCTGAGGAGTTTTACAAATACGTCCTCGGCTGGACTCCCTTTGAGTTTGAGTCCCTCTCCCCTAATCCTGCGTACTGTGTGCTTTAGCCCTTTTTAATCTTATGACAGCATCTTTATTTCATAAGGGCTCCTCTGAGCACTCGACTGGCCCTTGATGTTTTTTATCTGTGGTGGCTGGGGATCTCGGCTGTCATGGTTTGCTAGTCAGATTTGTGTCTGTGTGTCTGAGTGTCTGTGTGTGAGAATGTGAGTGTGTGCCTGTGTGTGTCTTGTGTGAGTGTGTGTGTGAGTGAGAGAGAATGTGATTTAGTGTCTGTGAGTGAGTGAGTGTGTGAGTGTTTGTTTGTTTGTTTGGGTGTGTGTGAGTGTGTGTACGTGTGTGTGAGAGTGAGTGAGAATGTGATTTAGTGTCTGTGATTGAGTGAGTATGTGTGTGTGTGTGAGAGAGTGAGTGAGTGTGTGAGTGTTTATTTATTTATTTATTTGTTTGTTTGTGTGTGTGAGTGAGTGTGTGTGCGTGTGTGTGTGTGAGTGAGTGAGAGAGTGTGAATGTTGGGGCCAGTCCAGCTCTGTGGATAGTAGGGAAGGTGAAGTCAGGGCAGTGGCACAGTGGGGGGGGGGGGCTGAAGGGCGTGGTAGTGCACTGCTGCTGTGTGTTCCCTCCCCTCCCGCCTCTGCCTCAAGTTTACATCTCGGAGCACAATGAAGGATTTCACTTCAGTGTTACATTTGAATCCGGGATATTGATGAACTGCCACAGTTTGTCAGCCCTGTTCTGCTCCTGCTGTGCATCTTAAGAGAGACGAGCCGAGAGTAACTGGAGACATCCTCCCTCTCACTGCGGAAGAATGTTGATTGGTCGGAGAGAGTGAATCCTCACACCAGGGTCCGAGGGACACATCTGCACCCCATGTGAAAGAATGTGGAGCATGCGTTAGGGCGGGGCAGCCGGCGCGGTAATTAAAGCCCGTCCCGGATTCCGTGCCGCGGCGGACTGTGACCCGCCTCTGACGAGCCGGGAGCAGCGGTGAAGGCTCTCATTCATCAGCCCGGCCCCGCGGGGCTTTGGGGCACGCCCCCCGTCCCCTGCCCCTCCCTGCTTGTCTGGGACCGCGTGAAAGATGGGGGTCGGGCGGGGGCAGGTCCTGAGCGGCACCGCGCACCCGTTTGGTGGGACTCGTCGTTGGCGAGCTGGCGGGTGGGGAACTGTGACTGGGGTCTGTGTGGACATCTGTGTTGCCATTTAAATTTCAGGATTTCACTGTGATTAGACGTCTTACCCTAAAGAATAAGTGTGTGCATGTGTGTGTGAGAGAGAGCAGGTGTGGTTACAATCTGCAGCTGGTGTCTGAGTGGACACCCGTATTTTGATTTAAATTGCAGCACTTCAATTAAATGGCAGGACTTTCCTGTGCTTTTTACTGTGAAGAACAGGTGCGTGAGCACATGTTTGTATACAGTACCTGTACAAATACCTCCTGTTAGCAGAACTAAGCTGCCTCTGTCCCCTGTCATCTTTTTTATTGCAAGTTCAGAAAATGCCAGTGCTTAAAGCCCTGTTTCTGTACCATCAGCCAGCAGACTTGCTTCAGGCCAGTGGCATTCCCCAGAATATTGACCAAGAACAGCAGTAGACCTCAGCCATGATAAAGGTTAGCCCAGAGCTCAGCCGAGCGGGTGTTTATTCTGTGTGAAATACCAAAGCCAAAAAGGCACTTTCTTTGTTGTCACATGGCTAGGTAATGCAGACTTGTTGTAATAGCACCGATAGTTCAAGCTAGGCCGTGAACAAATATTTCATCTTATACGCCACGTACCAGATTTGCGTATAATCTGCATCCCTCTCCGTGATCGGTTTGTTACAGTCTATTCTAAGCGAGGATGAAGAAATCGCAGGCGTCACGATTTTTTCCTCTATCATAAGCCTAAGTGAGCAACCACATGCATTTAATCAGCCGCCTTCTTCGTTTTTATACAAAGGCATATCAATGTACCTGTAGGTGGACGTGCACTGTATTACCAAAGTAACTGAACAACCCTTTGTCTGGGACTCTTTTTCATAGTTTGGGCTAGGCCTCTCAGTTCAAGTGAAGGCAGCAGAGAATGTCATTCTGGATGATTCTGTGCTTCCCCGACAGTTTGGGGGAAGCCATTTCCTGTTTCAGCACGACAGTGCCCCCAGGCACACAGCGAGATCCATATAGAAATGGTTTTGTCAAAAACAGTGTGGAAGAACTTTAATGGCCTGCACAGAGCCCTGACATCAGCTACATCCAACAACTTTGGGATCAGTTGGAAAGTCAACTGCAAGTCTGGCCCAATTGCCCAAATGGTGCCCGACCTCACTGATGCTCTTCTGGCTGAATGGAAGCAAATCCCTGCAGCAATGCTCCAACATCTAGTATAAAGCCTTCTCAGAAGAGTGGCGGTTGTTATAGCAGCAAAGGGTGGACCAAGTCCATATTAATGCCCATCATTTTGGATGAGATGTTGGATGTCAGGTGTCAACATACTTTTGGCCATGTAGTACAAGACAAGTTAAACTGTAAGGTTATTCCAGGTTCAGAAATAACATAGTAGGAAGGGAGACTGGATCACTCAAGATACAGACAGAGACCCTGCCCCTATACGTATACATATCTCTGATGAAGACTGCAGTATCAGGTCACATTAGACTGCCACACACAGCTATATGTAGTTCTGTGGAGGGAAAAAACAAAAGAACAAAAACGAACAAACAGGTGCTCTAATTCCGCTGTTCCTGCCACTTGGACTCCCCAAAAAGGTTTCCTTTCATCCCAAACACGGTGGCTGTCGTTACCAAGTCCTCGCTTACCGTCGCCATTTGAATTTCTCTTGTTTGCTCATCAGCACATTGGCCATCCTACTGGAAACTGCATAATTGCTCAAAATTGTCCCCTTGATAATGGCTGTTTCGCCAAGAGGCTCCAGTCTCTTCACTCAGCTGCTGAGTTGGCATAAGCCCTAATGCCAGTGCCTCATTAGTGCTAAATGCTGCTAACAGGTGTCGGTGTGTCATAGAGCTCTTGTTAAAGTTGCATTGTACAGCCTACGCTCTGTGTGAGGCCTTATCTTGGATCAGCTGGGGAGCTCTAATTCAAACCTTCCCTGTTTGACCCCTGCAGTTTGGGGTGGAGTTGTAATGGTTCTGTGCATGTCTGATAATCTCTTTAGCTTTTTTGTGACCGTTTTCCCCGATATTGAATTAAGTCGTAACTTTTATGGACTTCTTTTCTTTGGAATTATTTATCTCCGGGAAGCGTGGCTGAAAATAGGGACTGGCTGCTTTTTTTTAAACAGATAGTGGTAAATCTGCCTTCAGTTAAGTGTTCACAGGCTTCTGGGGGGTTTTCAATGAAGTTTATGTGATCTGTGTTTCACAGATTCCTGGCAAGATGCATTTATCATGATGGAAAAGCCTTCGCCACGGCAGATCTTTTATATTAGCTGAGTGCATAAAGGTTTTTGCGGCTGCTTGTTATTACACACTTCCCAATTTCGCTGCTGTTTCCGGAACCATTGCCAGGGTTATGAATGCGCTTGATTCATTTATTTAATTTCCATATCTCCAAATCTCTGCTTTCAATATTTTCCAAGGTACTCCCCTATCGACTCTGATGCACGACTTTGACTCCAGTGCCAGTGTTTAGACACTTAATTATTTGGGTAATCCACCTTAACGATCGTTTTGATAATTAAGGTAATTGGAGCAAGGCTAGCAATTCAGTTAAAAAAACAAAACAAATATACAGTTGTTTTGTTTGTGTTTTAAAGAAAAGGACCAGTCATTTGCAGTTAACATAGGTATTTGATTCAGTTTGTCTTGCATTATAAAGAATAATAGATTTTGTAGTACTGTTGTAATACACAGCAGAGCTTGCTGAAGATGGTGAGACACTTTTGAAAACGCCTCGTCATTCCAGTGCACCAAAACACCCCCCTCCCCCTCTTTAACAGGAAACTGCTATCACAATATTATGAAATATCATTATTCAGCTTTTTCCTGTATTGTCTTTCTGAAAGGGATTGTGGATAATCTGTCTGCCTGTTCTGCCTCGGTCATGATGGAGTACTTTTGTTTTCATTTCAGCAGATTTTCATTATTAAGAGAAAGGTTTCTCCGTTTACTTTCATTTTTTTCTCATTTTAATCCTTTAAGCTTTTCAGTTTTTGATAAAGACACTTCAGGACTCCCTTTGGTGGCAAAAAAATGTCTGCCTTTCTCGATTGTGCTGTGGGAAGTAGGAAACCGGTTGGGCGTTGGGGACAAATTGCTACCATCATTGTGCAATTATCCTGGGGGTCGCTGCATGTTGGCAGCTCTTGTGTTATTAACTGTTTGACTGGCGCTAACAGGAATGTGGGTATTATCCTCTAAACAATGTCTTTACCTAACATGTATTTAGGTCTTCCAGCTCATCCATTTTCTTAGTCACAACCACTGCATAAATTCACCTCCCTCACATCCAGCTAATGTTTGTTTCTGTCTCTGTGCTCTCCATTTCCTTATAATTCACCCGCTATCTTAATGTAGCTGCTTTTTCAAAAGGGGGATATTAAGACTCTAACCAGCAGTGCTTCTCCTGCCTCCTTAATTGTCCTGTTTACAGGGCTGAGTCTGTTTTTCATTTCCTAGACAGCTTAGTTCTGAATGTGCCTGTGGATCATTGTCTAATAAAAAGGATTTCATACTCCAGCTGGGCACACGTTCCAGTGTGACGGGTGCTTCAATGCACCGTGGGCATTAATTCCAGCAGCACACGACGAGGGCTGCATTTCAAACAGTGCGGTGCCGGTGGGGTGTTTGGTTGCCGGTTGTTCCCACTGTTTATTTGTTTTCGGGGGTGGCAGATGAGTTGGCATGGAATTGTCATGGGACTGTCAAAGGGAATAAAAAGACAGAAGGACGGATATATAGCTGAAAACTTCTCTCTGCTGGATACCAACAGTAGCGTTCTGCTTTTTCTCTCTCTCCTCAGTGCTTACGTTTTGAAATTTAATCCTGTCTCCACTTCCAAAAAGACATCTAATTTCCCCTTAAATGGTTCTGGACAGCTTTCAAGTGTTTAAGTAGCCCTACTTGGATTTTAGCTGTTTAACGTGCTGATTTTTAAAAACGTCCCTTTTTTTCTTCAGTGTCGGATTAATTGCTCTTTTTCTTCAGCTCATTTCCACCGCATGCATCCCATCATTTGAAATTGGGCTGGCTGTTCTTCCTCTCTCCCCCTCTTTCGGGCGATGATTTATACGGAAAGTCAGTCTGCCCTCCTCAGCAGTTGAGTGTCCAGCGTAGGCTTTAAAAATCTCCTGATGGAAGTCAGAGAAATTTATTTTCGGTTTGATGTGTAAGCTTGGCTCCCTTCCACGAGAGGTTTGTTTCCTCTGTTCTTCTGAAGTTCGGCTGTCGTGTTTAATTGAGCGGCCTAAAGGAAAAGTCATAAACAAACGATGCCCAGCGATGCCCAGCTGTTCTGCCCGAGATCCAGAATGCCCACAGTATGTTCTTCATTCTGCCACATCCTCAATTAATGCAGTGAGACAATCGATCATACCACTTAGGAGCAAAGCTTGGCCAAAAACCCTGCATTTGAGTGGAAGTATCACGCAAGTGCATGTACCAAAAATACTGTACTAGCTAATTTGGAGAATGGTAGTTTTTTGGGGGGGGGGATGTTTTGTTTGGAAATGTCTTGTTTCTAAAGTTTTTTTTTCTGTTTTGTCTGACCTGCAGAATGTGAGCCGGGATAAGACGTTCCAGTCGGACAGCGAGGGGAATCAGGTTTTCAAAGGACACAGGTAGCCGGCCTTCCCCCGAGATCTCCCCTCCGCCTCCGTGACGGGTTCGGTAAAAGGTTCAGGCTGCAGTGCGCGAAGCGGGCCGCCTTTCGGCATCTGTGCAGAACCTGTTTGCGTGCAGCTCCGTCCTGATAGGCTGAGAGCTGCGGTGCTGTAGTCTCTCTCCCCGGTCGCTGCTCAGGGTCGCTCTGGACCCGGCCTTCAGGAGGACGGCACGTGGCTGGGGTACAGCGCCCGGCTCGGGGGCCCCCGGTGGCTTTACCCTCAGCGGGGCTCTGCGGCGGGATGGAAAGGGGCCGTTGGCGGTTTTGCAAATAGATCTTGCCTGCTTGAAGTGTTTGGAGCTGAAATTGTATGTGTTATTTTTTTTCTTCCATTACCCTACCTCGAAGGTAAACAAAAGGTAATTTGACTGCTTGTAACGTGTGAATGGAAACAAGCGAGATAACGATGTTGATGCTGGGTAAAAAGTTAAATAAATAAATGAAATACAGTGGGAGCTGAAGCATTGTAATTTTTCTTAGTGTTTTGGCAGTATGCCTAGCCGTGACTTGAGAATTGAGTACTATTAATGGGAGAGATGTCCAACTTTAGCTTCTATTTTGAGTGCCCTGAAGGGGAGCATAGTGATTCATTTGGGCTGGGATGTACAAATGTGCATGCAGCCTTTATGTACCCAGCCAATCGCTCCAAATAAATAAATGATTATTCTATTTTTTTATTATTTTTTTATTGGCTTATTTCTATTTCATTATTATTTTTTACTTTAGAAATGTGTCGTCTCCCAGGTCTGTAATCTGGGGAAACCTCATGCAAATGCATGCAAATTTGGAGCCAGCCTGTTCAGGAATTGTTGTTTCTCTATTAATTAAGATGTGCCGTGTGTTTGCTTCTGTAATGTTCTGTACTGTAGACTCACTTGAGTGACAAAAACTATTGAACAATTGTCCAGCTACTCCTGTAACATTGCAGTAATTACCCCATGTGTGGTTTAAGTTCTCGAGTTGGATTCTCTCTGCTGTCTCATTGTGTTTAATCTGCAGCTCTGAGGAAAAAAGGGGAAAAACACAGTAAAGTGAAAAAGCGACATATCTAATCCCCTCAAATTCAACGAAGGGAAAGATCCACGTTCTCTGTGTTTTTTTTAACGAATCTCTCGCAGACTAAACAAAACGGTCGGAGGTCACTAATGGCTGCGTCTGGCTCTCTGTGTCTGGCCTCCACAGAACTATGGTGACCTGCCTGTCCGTGTCTATGGACGGTACGCTCCTGCTGTCTGGGTCCCACGATGAGACCGTCCGGCTGTGGGACATCCAGAGCAGGCAGAGCATCAGGAGCATCAATCACAAAGGTGAGCGAAACGGGGCCCTGTATCCCCTCTACCCCCGCCTCCTGTCCTCCCTGCTCGGGGCCCGAGAGCTGGCTTGTGTTTTGTTTATGGATGGCCGCCTCTCTGGACAAGCTTTGGTTTTGAAAGTGTGATGCAGACGGCTTGTTTACCGTGGCGAGCTCTCAGCATATTTTTATATTCAAATCATCAAATTCCTTTATGCGATTTGTCTTTTTGGTTTTCAGTGGTAGGTTTTAAAAGCGGTTTACGTGTGAAAGTTGAAGGAGGAGACGTGATGTGTTTAAGAAGTGTGTTTCTGGTTGATGTGCATACACATGCAAGCACGTACAAATTCCCAGATCCTACCCTTGCCACTTCATTAAAGCTGGTTTGAACGGGTCCCTCATTAGCCTTCAAGATCTCACAACTGTCAAATAACACCCTTGGCCAATAACAGGTAATAAATCGTTTTTCTGTAACAATGTATCATAAAAAATCACTTAAACAATTTGTAAAATGAATAAGGAGCAGGCCAGCATGAGGATGTGGAAGTGAAGCTAATGAATTGCTTTTTATCCTTCCATTGTTGCCATGGTGCCCTGGCACTGCACAGGTCCCATCACTATGACAGTGCGCTTCATGTTAACAATATTCCATGGGCTTTTTGGGCTTGGCCTGCTTCTCAAAGCGGAAAGAAGAGATCTCACCTGAATGACTGTGCCACATTCCCAGCCATACGTGTGCTTAAGATCAGAGACCAGAAGCAGCAAAAGAGTTCCTCACTGTGTTGTAGGAGTGTCTAACTACCCAGAGCTCCTCACTGTATTGTAGGAGTGTCTAACTGCCCAGAGCTCCTCACTGTGTTGTAGGAGTGTCTAACTAACTGCAGGAAGCTGAGGAAGGGAAATCGGCAGCCTTTAAGACAAATGGGTTTGCTTCCTACGATCAATGAGCTATAACAAGCAAACATTCACAGAGACACAGGTCAGACAGCCCACCTCTGCCCCATCATTTATCTTCCGCAGGCTCCCGTGCGCTTGCCCTTAAACAAAGACCAAATAAACGTATGGCACGGCCACCCAGCTTTAAAGGGCATTAATCCAGGTTATGATCTTGTAGCAGTTTTTTTTTTTTTTTTTTTTTTTTTGAAGGCTTGTTTTTACCGCGGAATTCCCTGAAGCCTCCTTGGGCTTCCTCTTTTCTCAGTCTCTGAGATGAGTTAGCTATGACACGGCCGAGGAAGTTTCTCTTAACCACGAAACAAGACGGCGTCTCCCGGATGCTCGGTTACAGAGGCAATTAAAATCCGTTTCACGGGCCCCTTCGCGCATGGCCACCGCTCTCTTTCTCCTCTTCGTCTTCATTAAACTGCCGAGCCCCTGAGCTAATCGCAGCCGGCTTGTGGAAAATCAGAAAGCTGCTCCCAGGCGACCGGAAGTTTGAAAGTGTTTTTTTTTTTTTTGCCATTAACTGGGCCGCTCCTTGGATTAATATATTAAAAAATAAATAAAAATTTTCTTTGGTTTCTTGATCTCACATCCTGCGCATTCGTCATCCCTTTAGTTGATCCTCGTCGAAACTTTTTAGTTGCAGTTGTCAAGTTAGTTTCGGTTGCTAGCAACAAAAGATGTGCCAGTGTTTCTGTCCTCCCCCAATATATTCTGGAGATTTCAGCCTCCAGAAATGAGGAGGCATTTCACTTGTGTGCTTGCTACCGTATTAGGGCTTTACAGTGTTACTTGAGGTTGACAATGTGGATGTGGGGTTATGGTTCACTAATGCCACTTGACTCTTAATCTAGCGTTAAAATTAAACCACTTATATGTAGGCTGCCAGTCTGTAAGGAGAACACACAGCACATTAACCAGCTTGTGACTGTTAATTGCCAGTTACCACAAAGTTTACATTTGTTACAGACAAATAAAACATGACCGTTTTGAAAGCCCTGCACAGAATAAAAGAAAATGAATAGGCAATTAATCCAGCTTCCCACAGAGTGAACGTCTCTACAATTCCTGTGGGTGTCACTGAGAAAGCATGTGTGCTGAGTAAGTGCTTCTTATTTTTCTTCTGTGGATGAGATTGCAATTTTGAATAGATGGGATCTTGGAGATATTGATAGTCCTCTGAATTTGTGTAATTGTGTAAACACAGAGAACAAGAGCTGAACAGTGAGAACAGCACTTTCAGCTTTTCGATCCGGCTTGACTAGCTTAGAGCTTTAGAATTAAATACAGTAACTGGACCTGCTGCTTTTACATTTAGAGAATGCTGGGAAAGGTCAAAGGTCAGATAGGAATGAGCCCATCCTGCACACTGTCAGCTTGTGGCAGTGGCTACAGGCCGACATGGATAAACTAAAGAAAGATAGGAAAGGAGAAAGTGTTTGATCTATTACCCTGTGATAATTACCTACTTTATTGTACTCGCCCCCAGCCCATAAAAATGCTGTCACTATGTCACTGTGAGGGTGAAAGTCTTTCCATGGAGAAATTATCCTGTGCCTCTGATACAGATGATTAGCTTTCTGATTGTGTCATGCCATGCAAAACAAATTATTCTATATTGTACTGCTTTTTGAACACATGCACACACACACACAAACACATACACGTACACACACACACACGCACTTACACACACACGCACACACACACACACACACATACGCACTGCAAATTTTGTCACTCATCAAGGTAGCAGAGAGCGGAAAACTGTCCCACAGCTGAGAGAAAAGCCTCTTCAGAGTAATCAACAAAATTCAGGTGGTCCGCAGTGCAAGTCCGCAGTGACCTTCCAACACTGGCAGTGGTTATACTTCAGATCTCTCTCACTACCCGTTTGCACTACTGGGAAAATTAAGTACCGTCTTCCCATATTGTTGGTGCTCTAAGCATTAAAACAATTGCTGCTGCTGTCTTAATGACCAATGTACTGTGATCGCACAGAAGAGGTGGGTGGGAATGGAAGGTCCAGGGTGAAGTTCTGATCTCCTTTCCACTAAAATCCCCTGGTTTCAAAGATTTGCGAGTCATAATTATTTAGATTAGTACTGGAAACCCCCCACTTTATCCCTGCATTTGGGAATGTGCCAACTTTTTTTTCTTGAAGGGCTGTGGGAGGAATGTTATCAGTTGTGGGACGGTAACTTTCGATCCTATATTTAAGCAGCTTCCAGCAGGTATTTTGGCAGCTAACAGTGAAACTAACGCCGTGAGAAGACTGCCACTCAGTAAACAGAGCCTTTTCTCCTATTTGTTTTGATGGACATGGAGATGTGACAGTTGACTTCATTATTTGGATCCCTGGCTGTTGTTCTTGCCCCTTGTTTATGGTAAAAGTAAGGAGGGATCTCATTCATTTGGGGGACTCTCTCTGTCCAGCCTGGTTTCAGACGCGGAGAGGACTCCTGTTCCAAGATAAAATGAAGTGCGGCTGAAAAGGTGGCAGATTGATTCCCGCTGGACTCGGTGGCCGGGCCAGGGCTGGGACGCATCGGTATTTTTCGTAGGGAGGTGCAGTGACGCCACACTGCTGAAAGCGGGAGTGCATTAACCTCAAGTGTTAAATACCGGAGTGATTAAATGGTGTGATAAGGAGCTCTGTCCTCGGTCTTGCTGCCTGCTTGGTCTAGGAGGCTTGAGAGCTGCGACTACCTGCGAGGGAGGGAGGGAGGGAGGGAGGGAGAGAGATAGAGAGGGGGAGAGGGAGACAGACCTCTGTTCTGTCAAAACTCCAGGGAAGACCTCAGAGTGACAGCAGCAGAGGTGTCTGACATGTTGAAAAGCCATTCAAAGTGATCGAATGTGGCAGCTCGGTGTAAACTGGAGGAAACGTCCTATTAGACAGAGAAAACGGCACTGCCTTGTTCATGGCCTTTCCTCAGTTAGGGTTTGCTGCATTTGGACAGTGCCAGCATAGAAAACTGTAATCCCAAGCACAAGAGCAGCAAATTCTATTTTTGCACATAGGGATGCAAAACTTTGGGGAATATTCAGCAGTGTAAACCTCCCATGGGAATTAATAGGAATATATGGAAATTAAGGGGAGTAAAAGGAAAATTATGGGGGTTATTTGCAAAGGCTGCATTTATCTTGTCATATGCGTATTGAAACATAAAGTTTTTCACCTTACTATAAGCAGACATAATTGCAAAACCTACTTATAGAAATCGAAATTCGACTATTTAGTTTTGAGATGATCAGCATGGGAGTCTTGAATAATATATTCCCTCTGATGGGAGAATGCACTGTGTATGCAGAGGGCTGCATTTCTACTGAACTCTCGGATAACCGGAAATTTTCGGGCCCTTTGCAATCCTAATTGCTCATGATATTGTGAACAAAACCTGCGCAGCAAAACCTGTGTTTGTTCAGAACTCCCACGACTGTTCTTACAACAGGAAGATCGTTGGAAAAAACATGGATCTTGAAAACTGCAAAACCCACCCCAAAAAAAAATACCCTTGGTTAAAAAGGTTCACAACCTTTTCCTGCTCTGTCTCTCGTGTTTCTCCCTCGTCCACCTGGCTGAGGCTGCGTCTGCAGTGCGTGGGCAGAGTCTGTGCCTCGCTTTCCCCCTCCCCCGTGTCTCTGAGCCCCGCCCCTCCCCCGTGTCTCTGCGCCCCGCCCCTCCCCCGTGTCTCTGCGCCCTGCCCCTCCCCCGTGTCTCTGCGCCCCGCCCCTCCCCCGTGTCTCTGCGCCCCGCCCCTCCCGACCCGAGTTGGCAGCGCACTAAATTTACGAGCTTGTGGCGGAGGGGCCCGGACCATTAGTGTAATTCCTGTACTGGGAGCCAGCTCCGGGGGATCGATATCTGTAATTGAGTGGGAGAAAATTAGCCAGCCCCGATTACCCACAACAAGGAAAGGAATATACTCCCCCGGTTAGGTCTCTGCACAAACATTTAGGTCTCTGCATTTTAAATTCTGGTTTGGTTTGGGTTTTTTGTGTTCAGATAAAGGCATCTGTCTGTGTCTTTCTCTCTCTCTCTCTCTCTCTCTCTCTCTCTCTCTCTCTCTCTCTCTCTCTCTCTCTCTCTCTCTGTCTCTCTGTCTCTATCTCTCGCTCGGTTTTTCTGTTTGGGTTTTATTAAATCCCTCTTCGGCTTAGTGATGGTGCGCATGGAAGGAATCCACGAGGCCTGCTTATACTGAATTGAAAATCAGCACATTTTAATTTAAATGATGTTCTGTGGTTATGACGAAGGTGCAGTTTTGAGGAAGCCAGCATTATAGAGATGTTTCCCCTAATTAGGATGGATAGGCCTAATGGGGGAACACCTAATGCCTCTCGTACAATATTTACTCGTTGTGGGATTAGAGTGAGGCCCACAGCCTTCCTTATTGGGAATAACAGCCCTCATCATTCTCTTCTGCTGTTGTCCTGCATTATTTATGGAGTGGTCCTTTATTTTGTTTGACTTTAGATATTGTATTTATGTGTGGATGAATGAATTGCTACCTGTTTGCTCCATTGCCTCCATTGTCCAATTTTAATATATGGGTGTTTTAGTTCCCTCTCACTCTTTCTGAACTAGTCAGCTGCTTTATTTAAGATACGTCCCATGATGCCGATGCATAATTCAATTGCTTTGTTGGCTTGCCCAGATATGCAAAAAAAAATTGGGACATCATGCTGGGAATCTTGAAATATGTAAATTTTATTGTAGTTTAAAGAAATTGCCATGGTCTGATGCTGGCTTTCCTACTCAGTCTTTGTTGCCATTAACTGTACAGCTCGCAGCTCTAAGGCTAATGCGTTGTGGTCTGGGGCTGTGCGCTGTCCTATATCTTTCCCCGGGTTCCCTGGTTCCCTGCCTCCTGCAGTGGAATCGGAGAAATATGTCCAGAAATGTAGATTTTCTGCTGAGTATTATGACACGGCAGTAATAATGCAGTAGAATTTTGCATTGCTGATGCTGATTTGCAGAGTGCACACCGCTGCGAAATATTTTCTCGGGGGAGAAAGTTAAACGGAGATAATTCGCTCTTTATAAACATTTACTGCCCTCAGTTGGTGTCCTGGGAATATTTTGAATTGAATTTTCAGTGTTGATTAGTAGCATAATTTAAGCACTTGAGCTAATTCAAAGAGATTTGAAGGAACTAGCAGGAACTTGAAAGCTGATTTAAATAGGTATTTTTCCTAATGAAATAGTGCTGCTATTGGCAATAGTCTAATCGGTTTACAGTTCACCAAGCTAACCTTCTTTGTCCTGTCCTTAGCACATTCCAGTAGAAGTCCGGCACCGTCTCTATTGGGGTACATGAGTTCCTCCTCTTTTATTTACACTTGGTCATGGATCTGAGGAATTTGAGCATGCGGTGTTGAACTGCGGTACTGTGGTTGCGCCATTAGGCTCGACGTTACATTTCAGTAAATTAATTAAGTGGTTATTTCCGTGGCACATTACTACTCGTTGAAAGGGATTGGTTGTGCTTCTTGTTAAATTAGCCTTTGACTGGATCTCACAAAATGAGAATGACTGATACTACTTATTTTTATCCCTATAGAGATAAAAAACAAATCAGCATTCCAATACCAAAGAGGGTAAATTTGTTTCAGTTTCGTGTTTTAAAGTAATAAAACCTCAGCAGGATGCACAATGTACACTTCCTAAACAAACCTGCCTCAAAATGCATGCCAAGCGATGTGGAAGAAAGGTTACCAAAGCCTTTGGATTTGCGTTTACGCCCAGTGGGGACAGATAAATCAGAACCCACGCATTCTTTTAATTTTAACCTCCTTTGGCGTGAAATGGTTCTGGCATGGGGCTCAGCAAATAAATGAGAAATTATGGCTCTCCACCCTTCCCTCACCCTTGTCAATTCACCTACAGTTATTAAGATTTAGGGTCTCTGCTGTGATGATGTGATCAACATATTCCTCTGTGTATTCTCTAATGCCAAAGTAACAGATGATTCCACAAGGATATGCATAAGGTCATTTAGCATTGAAGCGCAGGTGAGTAAGTGAATGATTCTGCTGTTATCCACAGGGAAAGGTGCTATGCTTTCTCGGACTCCGTGGGTGTGAATGTTCAGCGTGGCAATCGCAGGCAGTCTGAAGGTAGCGAACAAACAGGATTTACTGCCCCACTCAGTATTCGCATGGGGATTTCCTGAAATGTATTTTCAATATTGTAGATGAAGGTAAAGGGGAGTGCCGCCTTGCAACCTACATTGTGTCCTACAAGCCCATGTCTGTAGAACACCATTGATTTAAATACCCTAAATCACAAGCTCTTAAATCTTCTCCCACCCCCTTTCTGTCTCTTCTTCCATTTCCCTCCCTTCCTGGCATTCCTGTGATCATCCTCTGTCTTTGCCAACCCTTTCTACAATATAATTTCATTCTGTGTTTTTCTTTTTTTTTGGCTGGTGAGTGGGTGGGCCAACCCCCTGAACTGCATATTTGGCACCGGGGGCTGCCACACTACAGATATTTCATATGCTTTGTGGGTAGAGTTGGTGGGGTGGCGGGGGGGGGAGCATTAATAAATCAATCCGCATCATCAGAAAGCTTCGGGAGGAATCAATCTTCCCAGGAGCCCTTCCTGTGCAAAAGCACGTTAATCAGCAAAGGAAGACGGCCCCGTCAGCCCGAGCGAGGCGCCCGCTTTGAGGCTCGGACATCTGACTCTCCTCTGAAGGCTCGCTTATCTCCGCATGACGCCAAGCTGCCGCCGCCGGGCACAGCAGCGGTAACCAGCCCTGCTTCTGGACATCTGACGCTCTGCAGGCTTTCACTTCGGCCCTGACAAAGCTCACCTCTCTCAGCCGCCAGAGAGCTTGTCGAGCTGCTAATTGGTTGAATCAGGCAAATTAGGGTCGAAATGAAAACCTACGGGATGGTAGATCTCCATCCAGGAACTGGGTTGGTTACCATGGGGGTAAAGTATCTTTACTGAACTGCTCCAGAGAGCTGGACTGGTCAGCATGCATTAATAGGGCTTCCCTCGTTTAGGATTAGTTGCTTGAGTTGCTCACTAGACTGTGGGCGCAAAAACATGCATCATTGAAACCTGTGTGCTGGGATGTGGGCTTGCAGTGGACAGGCGCTTTGTCTACCTCAGCCTTCATTCCTGAGCCTTTGTCTACCTCAGCCTTCATTTCATACCTCAGCTGTGAAGCCCGGAGGGGAGCGTGGTACGCCACCCTCCGACTCTGACGGAGAGCTGTGGAGACGCGGGCGCGCGCGTTTGAAATGCCGCCCCGGTGGAGGCTGCGGCAACGCGTACGCCCACCTTATGAAAACCCCCCCGGGGCAGAGAGATTTGGTGTGTTCCCTGTCGTGTCATGATTCTTCAAGCCGTTCCTTATCTGCCGCACTCTTGTGTCTCTCCTGTTTTTCTTTTTCTTTTTTTGCCTTTGGTCAAGTGAGAATCACTTTATTTCCCTGCTGTCCTGCTGCAGATCGGTCTGTGTGTACGTTGCGTTCAGGTGTAAGGGTGAAAGCCAGCAGGAGAAGAGAGATAGGGAGAGAAAATGCATAAGGATATAAATGCGAGCGGAGGCGAAGAACAATCCCAATCGATCCCCCGAAATTTAAATCCACTTCAGAACCGCAGCGCTGGAGTAGACAGAATGACCCTGAAACACTGAGGCCCACGGCCAGTGCTGGCTCCATAGCTCTGCTTTCTGTCTTGATTTGACAGAAACTGTACTCAGCTGTACCCAGTGCTTAAAGTGGGAAAGAATAAGTGCCGTTATATATGAGCACAATGTAGAAGTCCCAGTGTACTGGTCCATTCCAGGGCCTCCCATTTTTTAGCCGTGCTAGCATGTTGAAAAGACAGGTTACTTTGCTGCTGCCACCATTTACAGAAATACTGCTGGGGCAAGAAAGCAGTAACACTGGAGCAGGAAAGAGAGAAACGGTAGGGTGGCAGTGCACAAGACTCCATACAAGACAAGACTACATGCGGTAACAAGGTGCAGTCTGGGTAATCAAGTCCGTTTGTATGACATGTCAATGGGTGGGCTCACTTGAATAAATCGTTATGGACTACAATACAATGGCTGTTGTTGGAATATAAGAAAGAGAATCTCACGGGCGCAAAACACTGTGTTCGTAGAGCTTATGAGAAGTAGCGCAAAGCTAGAAAAGGTGCCGGTACTTACATGAGCAAAATGTGGAAACTCTGTTCTACCCTTACGGTTCTGTTCCAGCACACTTTAAGCGCTGGCTATACCCCATACACTGCTACTTCTGCTGGATTTCTGTAACTCCCACCTCTGGACATTCATCATCTGCGCAGAATATTAACCCTCCCCATTTCCTCACCATGTACCCTTCTGTCATACTGCCTCACAGACCCCAGCTGTTCATATTGAACAGTCTGAGGAGGGTTTTTTGTTGTTGTTAAACTTTCCATTTTTTTTCCATCTGTGTTGATTGTGCTCTAATTCTACCTGGGAAAACAGTCAGGTTTGCTGATAAATGCTGTATTTTGTTCTGACAAGGACTTAACATAACATAACTAAAAAAAAAACCGCTTAAAATTGTCTGTTCCTTGGGATAAAAGAGTAAACATTGCAGTCCTTTAGCAGGCGCTGTAAGTACGATATCTATATTTGGCTCGTGAATAACATTCTTAGTGGTGCTTATTTTGAGTTTGGTTCTGAGTAATTCCTTAATTAGAAAATGTCTGTGAATTAATTCCTGTTGGTGACATAGGGGCAGAGGCCTTCCCATGCGTTTTGCAGTGGGGGCTGGTACTGCCCCCTAGGGGATGTTTGGGGGCTTTCTGGGTGATCTGTGGCCTTGTAAATTGGGTGTGGGTTTTCTGGTTATCCATAGTTTTAAAATGATCTATTTCTCTAATCCAGCATCAAAAACTTGTAAATTCTAAATTAGCTGTACATCAAAATACATCACAGCCTCTTTCAGAAGACGGCAGGTTTATGACAGTGTGACAATGCTTTATGATAGAGCTTTGCAGAGTTTCACGCCGCTGGCAAATGCACTTTGAAGTCTTGCGTCCTTGCTGCAGAGGGGTAAACAGTGAAGCTATATTCATGATGCATTTCTTCCCTGAAATGTTTTTAAATGGCACCATCATCTGCCTCATAGTCATCTTGTGGTGTAGATCAAATCCTGACTCGTGTGTGCCAGGGCTGCCTATGGCTGGGAGTCCCGTGGGGCCATGTATAATTGGCCATTGAATTGCCTGGTAGGGAGGCATGGTTCCAATCAGCATTGTTACTCTGTACCTCATTACTCTGTATCTGCTCCCAGTCGACTGGATGCCTGCGGTCTGAATGTGCCAGCTTCACCAGTCCCGGTGCAGTAACTGCCCAGCTCAGCTGGCTCACTGCAGAGTGAAAAGTAGCCTGCGTGTTTAAAAAGTGCGTGAACAGCCCCAACTTGCGTTCAAGCGAGACTGCAGCTCTGGCGTTGTTTAAGTACCTTAATGAAGAAAGGAGGATTCGTAATTAATGGGACGTCAAACTTCGTTTTCCATGCGGGAGAAAACGGTACAGTTTCTGTGATAGCACTTGGCTGAATAAAAAGGCATCTCCAAAAGCACTTCAGAAGGCCTGACTGGATGTGAGGATGGTTACTGTTTTTTGCTTTTGGGTCAACAGCCTCCCTGGTAATGCTTGTCTGTTCCATTCTCATTTACGTATTTCAGTTCATCCTTTTTTAAAAAATTTTTTTAAATGTCTACCCTCTCCACAGCAGCTTGCTGGTATATTGAAGAACTGTCTTGTATGTATAGTGAGGTCCCACTCTACCAGACAACTACAGTTCGGCATGAACTTGCACAGTGTGACAGTCTTGGCCTTGGAAATGAAATATGCATGAACACTAGCCATAACCTACGTCTTTCTGTATTTTGTCAAATTACTTAATATCGGTATGATCATTGCGATGGATGTCGGTGTAATTGAGGAATTTAATCTGTTATGTACTTAAGAAAATTGGACATTTGTAGGTTAAGGCTAATTAACTTAAGAGAAAACAATTGATCATTAAGCAAAGACTTAATGTGTTCAATATTCGTTTTGACAAGGATTTAGTCAAAAATTTGGCAGTGAGTCCACACATCTTTCATGTGTATGCGTGTGTATCGAGTGGGGTTCAGTCCATAAAATGTCCAGGGAAGACTGGCTTTGTGGAAGACCTCACAGTACACCACAGACTGCAATATAACAGGTCAGAGGAAAATACATGCCCTAAGCCCTATCCCATCGTTGCCATAATACAGAATCAACGGATAACACAATCGAATGTTGGGTTTTTTTAATGGATATTGCTGAAAAGATAATGGCTGATAAATTCTATTAAAACACATTTTTTCAGACAGTGGAATTTTATAACAGTGACCTGATGGCGGCTGCAGGAAGAATTATGAACAGGATGTGAGAGGTGGTTCACGGTGTGAAAGGCTGCAATTTTGCCTGTTTTAAAGGTTGCTGTAAAACGGTTTGTGGCAACTGCTTCGGTAGTTAATTCATATTCGCTGTTCTGGATAATTCTTTTTTGCTTTTAACAGATAGGCTGTTGATTCAAAAAGCAACATTGTCGATCAGAGCTGTGTAAACTTGTTAGAATATGTTTCCTACAGCTTTTTTGTTTTACTTAAGGGAGTGGGTAGCTGTTGGGCCTCGTTGCACTCAATCTGTATGATCTGAACTACATTTTTCCATCTATTTCACTGCCAAAATATTTGAATGTCTGGA
The DNA here is from genome assembly GCF_013347855.1 of Anguilla anguilla. NCBI lineage: Eukaryota > Metazoa > Chordata > Actinopteri > Anguilliformes > Anguillidae > Anguilla > Anguilla anguilla. Next base: position 22,368,181 of record NC_049204.1, on the reverse strand, counting down.
ATTGTTCCACTTATTGTACCATTAGACAGAGTGGTTTCAGCAGAGAATGGGGTGGGTCATTTTTGGTTCCTGTAACAGCACGCTCCTTAGACATGAGACATTTAGCTCCAGCAAACTGTCTGTTAAGAAGTCAGTTAGTTCATCCACCTAACTGATGAACGTGGTTAGGGAATGCTTGTTTCCCCAAATGAATGTGCCACTCATGCTAGTTAAAGGGCTGTATATTGTATATTGTATGTTGTTGAGGCTTTGATAAGTTAACCCATTTGCATTGTACATTGATACATTTGTAATGATTGAAGAGAGAACAGGGGACAAAACACAACCCTGGCAATACCTGTATTTAAATGACTGAAATTCTTTAATCCATAAAATCAAAGATAAAATATTTTGCAGTTCACATCTGAGATGTATCAGCATGTGTGACAGATGAGGAGTATGTGAATAAAATTTTGGTATGGGTGCCGGAGGCATCTACAGGCGGTGCACTGACACTGCGTGTAAGAGTGCCGGACTAGCGTTCTCAATGGTGTTCTGTTCTTTCCATACACTGTGCAAAGGCTCGAGCGGCATGTGTGTTCTTTGGCACAAGAATGATGGTGGACATTTTCCATGAACGAGCCGCAAAGGATATCACTTTTGCGGGAAGCCGATCCACCCTCTCATTTCCATTGGATAAGGGAAGAGTACATGCAGTACCTCAATTCAGTTCAGTTAAATTCAGTTTTATTTGTGCTTTTTTACAGGGAACTGGCACAAAGACGCTTTACAGAGTAGCAAAAAGAAAAATGGCAAGAAACCGTGCTGAAAGAGCCGTGCCCGAAGCTAGGGAAAGTTTTATACTACCTCTGAGGGTCCTCAGACAATTTTTTAGGAATATGGCTGCTGCACATTGCATTTGTGGATGGCGCAGCACTTGGAGCATTGAGGGAAGTAATCACAAAAAAGCTAAAAAATGTTTCAGCTATGAAAGCGGAAACGTTTGTTCTGTTGTGCACACCTAAGCATTTAAGTTGAGGAAACTGGTGTGCTTTATAGTTTTAAATCGGACGTTAGGCATCGCCTTTGTTGAATGGCAGTGATCTTGCTTAACCACGGAATGTAAGAGCTGTCTTTTTTTGCCGTCCCTCTAGGAAAACGAATCAGCACAATTCAGATTAAATTAAAACTAGGTACTGTAAAAGGAAGATTACCAGTCGTCCTCTGACCAGCTTGCTTTCCTCATGACTAGTGGAGAGAAATGCATTTTCTACAGTCTGGGCCTTGAGGGCATTATATGATCAGGCTTCCCCCACTTTTCTCTTTTTTTAAATGTAAAAACGGACTGGATGGCAGAAGCGCTCAGAAGCTAAATGATTTGTGATTATGTCCCTCTGGGATATAAGATGTCTGATTCACCTGAAGCCATCAGAGAAAATTAGCCTGTGTCAGAACCCTCAATTGAATTTTGATTCCGCACATTAATCTCTCTCAAGCTCCCACCGCAGTGCGTGGGGTGCGCAGAAGGCTTTGTGTTACTGCCGCTGAAAACCCTTCCCTGCAGCCAATTTCAGGGAAAGGCGTTTCGAGCCTTTTAGACAGATGGGCAGTTTGGATCATTTGGTGCTCATGTGTGAGAGAACTGGCAATAATAGGTAAATTAAAAAGGGGGAGCTGGATGTTCAGTTAAGAGTTGAAGAGCACTAAAGTGTTCAGATTGGGGAAACGTTTTCAAAGACATCCCTGATTTCTAATTTGAATTTATTCTCAATGTGTGCTTTATGTGAAACGCTGATCATGCCCGCGAGAGTGTCTCTGCGAGTAAGTGCGCCAGGTGTTTTTCCTGTAATTTTTTTATCTTGAACTGTCGACCACAGCGCAATTTCTGCACTCTTGTGTTGAATCACGTCTAATGTTTTATTTGTTTTTGCCTGTGGGTTTGGAGGATTTATGCCTTCTCTAACCCCTATCAGCATGTGTTATCATTCTCCTCTGCATTGTTGATGTGGATTATGATGCTAATGTTGAAATCTGGCACTCTGAGAATCATTTTTAGATATGAACGATAATAAGTCTCTCTCTCTGTTTCTCTCATTCTTACTCTCTCCCTCTCCCTCTCCCTCTCTCTCTCTCTCTCTCTCTTTCTCACACTCTCTCCCCGTCCTTTCCCTCACCCCTGTCCCAAATTCAGATTCTTCCTCCCTCTCTCCTCTCTCCCTTTGCTTTTTCTACAAAGTTTTCTGCTGCACTGTTTCTCCCTCCCGATCTTTCTCCTTTCCCTCTTTTTCACACTCTACCTTTCTCCCTCTGTATCTTCCCCTCGCACCTCTTTTTTCTTTCCCTCTCTCTTAGGAACTATTACCAACACCTCCATCTCTCTCTCTCTCTCTCTCTTTTAGGCCCAGTCACCAACACCTTTGTCTCTTATTCTCTACCTCTCTCTCTCTTTTAGGCCCAGTGACCAACGCCTTCATCTCTCATTATCTCCCTCTCTATCCCTGTCTTTTAGGCCCAGTGACCAACGCCTTCATCTCTCATTATCTCCCTCTCTATCCCTGTCTTTTAGGCCCAGTGACCAACGCCTTCATCTCTCATTATCTCCCTCTCTATCCCTGTCTTTTAGGCCCAATCACCAATGCCTTCATCTCTCATTCTTTCCCTCTCTCTCTCCCTCTCTCTTAGGCCCAGTGACCAATGCCTTCATCATCCCAGCTCCGGCCAACATGCTCCTGCCGGACAGCCACCCTGCGGTGCCCCTGCCCCGGTTCAGCCGCCACCTCAACCCGTCCGAGCAGGGCGAGGGCCCGGAGACGGGGGGCGTGTGCCTGCGCCTGGGACCCAGCGTGCAGGTCCGCTATACCCCAAACCGGGAGCTTTAACACCTGAGCAAAGGCATCGATCCAAAGTGAAACACTGAATCAACTTACAACACCACCAAAACTTAGCATACAGGCCGGTCGATCAATACCATGATGAATAATCTATCTTGTGAAATAAACGAGGCCTTGATTAATCGTGGGACGTCCAGTAGTAATAATGGCGGCATGCATAACAACAGGGTAGAGTTAAACATTTATAAGGGCAACTTCTCAGTCTGGCAAATGAATTACTGAGAGCATGATTTGATTTTAATTTCTGGAGCTGTACAGAGCAGTACATTTGCTTTTCTGGCTGTACGGTCATTTAACAGTATAGTAGTGCACATTTCCAGCATCCCGAAGTGGATCTGATGTACACTTACACGTATGTATGCGCTTGCGAATGTTATGAAACATCTGTGTGGAGCCTATTGCCAATTTTTTCTCTGTCTGAATCAATTATGATGCTCCAAATAAATGCCAGGTCTGTAAATTACCTGCCACCTGCTCAGGGCTCACACCCCCATATTAGCAAAGCTTACCCGTCCCAGTTTCCCTCCGTATCGCTTGCTTGTTCTCTCTCTCTCTTTTTCTCTCTCTCCCTCGCTATCTGCCTCAGAGCCTCCTTATTTACATAAAGGCTAATCTGTGAGCTGTTAGGAATACGTTGTTGTGTCTCAAAATTAGCTTTTCTCTTGTGCGTCAGGAAAAAATAAACCAAACTATTAAGGAAAACATGAGTTAATGTTAATAAAAATTGATAAAAAGAAGAAAAAAAAACGTTCTGTGGCCGTAGGGCATTGCTAATGTAAAATACACCTCCAGATCATTCACAGTGTGCAGCTGAGGAATTGCCTCACCCTGAGAGCCAAATTAAATTTACCTCATGATCATTGTTCTTCATTATAGGTTAGCTCTTGTAGCGTTAGCGGTGCGTTCTTCTCCAGGAATGAAAGAGGCTTCTGTTGGCCTGGAAGTACCCGCTCCTCTCCTCATCTTAGCGCCGAAAAGCGCCATTAACCACACGGTGTCTTTGTGGTGTGAGAGGTCAGGATGAAGCATGCGAGAAATCGCAGAGCGCTGCTTCCTACTTCCCGGAGCCTGGGGTCTGAGGGGGGCGGGGGGCGGGGGGCGGGGGTTGGAGTGTCTCCCCAGCTCCCCTCAGCGTGTAGTCACACGGCTCCCTAATTGAGCAGTGCCTCTGGGGCAGGGCTCGGGGAGATTATGGGAGCAGGTAGATAAGGGCGCATAGCAACAGGGGGCTCTTATCTTCCTCAGCGTTCAGACGCTCGGGGAGAGAGATGTGCAGGGGTGGAAAAGCCGCCCCTCGCCGGTCTCTTCTCCTCCTTTTCCTGCGCCGGACTGTAAGGCAAATAGTTATTTAGCAAAGTTTCCATCGCCCACGTTCTCGTGGCTGTCATTTTAGTGCAAGATTGCGTCAGGTCATCAAGCTCGGTAATGACTGCTGTTGAATGCACGGTGCGTTGGCTGCTTCTTATGAGGCTTGAGTAATGTCCCATTAAAAATTATGTCCCCCCCTCCCGCCCCCCCCGCCCTCCACGCATGGTGATGTAGGCGCTCCTGCCACAGTCGACTGAACTTCCTTCTCAGCTTACTTTATTGACCGTGTTGTAAAATAAGCAAGAACACCCACACAGTGTGAGTGTCAGTGGACGAGGCCGTAAATTCCCCGCTCTCCGCTGCCTCGCTGTAAATCAGCGCAAGGTGATCATAGACCGTTTATTGGACAAGGCTATTAAAAAAGATCGACCTTGCTCTTATCATCATTGTCAGGCTTTTACTGTACTTGGTTCTGTTGATACCGGTACAGTAACTACGCGAGTTTTTTGACGGTATTCCAGAAAGTTTTGCCGTCAGTTGTCCCTCGCCGGTCAGGGAAGGGGTCCTGACTCATGAAGTGACCGCAGTCTCTGTCAGCGCTTTGTGTTATCAACAGGTCCCTGGGGTAGAAGAACTTGGAGAGGAGCACGCCATCACGTGCCTGGTCACGGGGGTGTCCCGTCAGTGGGTTCCTCCAGTGGCAAATGTAAAAACTGGTGGACTGATCCATTTCTCTTTTCTCCCCCTCAGGCAACTGAGGAGGCCTACCTCAAGAAAGCAGAGAAGCTCTACTCCCTCATGTGCGCCGTCACAGACAAGGTGAGCGAGGGTCGGGACCCAGCGTCCGGGGGCAGGCCTTAACCGTGACCCGGGTCACACAAGAGTCTGCGTGCCCAGCGCGTTTACGCATGCACCTCTGGCGAAGAACAGAAGAGCTTGCTGATGACTGATCCTGAGTGTGTAGGTGAAGGTTTGTAGAAGCTCTCGGCTTGAGCCACCGGGAGGGGAGTTCCTCCCGTCCTCCCGCCTGGCTGTTCCGGCAGGACGCTGGGGTTAGCGGGTTTTCCGCGGTAGGCGCTCGCGCTCTCATCCCGGCAGGCGTTGGGCCCTGCAGGGGCGGAGCTGTGGGAGGACGGCGGTCGGTGGGAATCACAAAGGCCTTTATGAGGTTAAGGCCAGGTCACGTGCAGCCCGTCGAGCGGTCTGCTGACCCCTGGTGACCGTAGGCGGGACGGCGCTGTTGCTACTGTTGTCTCGCAGCGTTGGGTTTTTATTATGGGAAACCTTGTTATTCCAGTACCCTGTCTGAGGAAATTACTCCTCTCCGTATCCCCAAATCAAAGCTTAGTTTCACGGAGTGTGTTCCACCCATTTAAACTGCCTCAGTTTTAGGGCTGTATTCTTAATGGGTTTTAGATCTTTAGATGGAGTAAAAATAAAAATGCCCTCAGTCCTGTTATATAATTTGGAATCCTGTGGTTTCCAATGCAAGGAAGCCAAGTTGTTTAACCGTTGTTAAATGAGTGCAGGATTGTTAATTGAAATGTTTTGCAATAGTCCTGCTCTAAGTCTTGGTTCCCTTAACCCCTCCAGGATGGGTGTGTGTGTGCATGTGCGTGTGAGCGCATGTGTGGTGTGTATGTGTGTGTGTGTGCATGTGCGTGTGAGCGCATGTGTGGTGTGTATGTGTGTGTGTGTGCATGTGCATATGTACATGTGCGCATGTGTGTTAGTGTGCGTGTGTGCATGCATGTGTGTGTGTGCACGTGCGTGCGCGCGTGTCTGTGCGTGTGTGTGCGCATGTATGCGCATGTGTGTTCGCGTGTTTGTGTGCGTGCGTGTGTGTTTTGGAGTCCACAGGAGAGATTAGCCAGATAGCAGGACAAGGTCACCGAAGGGATCTTGAGAATCTTCAGCTACGGCCAAAGTCAGAGGTGCCGTTAAGTGGATTAATTTCACCCAGTCAAATAAAATAGAATGGAATGCTGGTTCCCGTCGGTGAGCCAGATGCCCCAATATGTTTATTTGAAATAAATAAATAGTAAATAAATAAATTAATGGAGGCGGAGAGTTTTGCGTTCTTAATCTCTGGGGAATGTGCACCGCTGTCATCCTCTGGCTGCCTGCGCTGCTGAATTCTCCACAATAGGAATGCCAATATTTGCTCCATAAGATTAGGGCCGGTTCAGAACGGGATTTAATGACCTCGCCATGGAGGCGGCCAGGAAGTTGATTCTGCAGGTTCAGAGATAGTTAAGTATATTCCAGAACACCCGCTTGAAATTAATTCCCAAGCTCATTTCCAAACATCCAAGCCTTTGCACACATTACCATAAAGATTGGACACGTTTGTTCCTTCTCTGAGCCCGAAGAATGATCTGTGAATAAAGAACAGTCATGTCCTAGAATTCTTGGTATTGAAATAAGTGGAAATGTGTGGAAGGGAGGTAAAAAAAATAGAGGAGGAACAAACTTTTGTCCTGACGTAGATCCTGTAATTTGATGTGGTATCATCTCAGTTTTTCTGAAGGCAGCTGAGAGCAGCGGGGGTTTTATCAGTGGCTTGACCTGTCTGACGGAGCGTATTGCGCGGCAACCGTTTGACTTCCGCCGGCCTGTCTGTCCCCTCTCTCTCTCAGAGCGTGTTCGGAGACGGGGAGAACACCAAGGTGCGCGTGTCAGAGCTGGAGGAGGAGGTGAAGACCCTGAAGAAGATCAACAAGGACCTGTACGACTTCTCCACACAGCTCCTGACCAAGCCTAGTTAGAACTGCCCTGGTGACTTCTGCAGGCAGAGGGGAGATGCGGTGCTTCTCTGGGTGGGTGGGTGGACGGGTGGACGGGGGGATTGGGCGGGGGGGGGTGGTCGAAGGGTAGGGGGGTGGCAGTATTAAGGAGATGTTTGTCATTTGCGTCATGTTTTGTACTGGGGGAGAAAGCG